>NC_091676.1:37352321-37659285 GCF_042453785.1 Malus domestica
AATACCTAATGCTTCCACCTATAAAATTAATCTTTATATATACTTTAAAATAATACAAATCAATGTAATCTTAAACATTAGAAACATTATCATACAATTTAAGAATCACAAAGGTCGTACCCAGTGCACAAGGCTCCCGCTTTACGCAGGGTCTGGGAGAGGTGAATGTCGGATAGCCTTACCCCCATTTATGGAGAGGCTGCTCCCAAATACAATTTAAGAATCACGATGCAGAAAATTTTCTTTTCATTATTTTCAGATAACTTTTCATCCCAAAACACTGTAGCTTAATCTCCATCGTTAAGGGTTGTCAAAAATTAAAGCAATTAGTACAGCACACTCACAACAGATATGCTCTGTCGGAAAAACCAAAGAGAGAACCACACTGGGATGCTCCATTATCCAATTTATACCAGATCCAACATTTTACATCTGTTCAATCTCCAACCACGGGGTTGATTCCATTTCAACCCTCTCATTCATTCTATCTGTTTACATCTCCATCGCACACTCATACATATCAAGACAATAGATACGATTCATGAATCTGTGTCCATAGCTCATGAATACAAATCTCATTGAACCAACCCCATTCTCCTAAACTAAACAAAAAATTGTTTCATGACCAATGTCATTAACTTAATTATGCATAAATGTCAAGATACCCAAGAACTACCACTGAAACAACCGCAAAGATTCAAAGTTCCACAGTAATATATTATCAGAAACTAATAAAAAGTTAACCAACTAAATCAAATATAAATCCTAATGCGGTTTAGTAGCTTCAAAATTCTCGTTTTAAATCCAATTATGAACCACAAAATGCTACCCAAAATTGGAAATGGGGTAAAAATATGAATAACACTTGAATCAAATGCATAAAGAAAAGATGTTAAACATGAAAACTACAAATTACAGTAATTCTCTATTCGTACATTAACACAAATAGATTAAATTCCAAAGTATCTGCATTGATATCTCATTTCCTTGCAACTGTTAATTATTTACATCAATACAGATCACATACTTCACTCAAACGACATAAACAAAACAAACCCAATAAAACAGACCTAACATGAAAGTTTCTACACACCTGTCGTTCAAAATCACAAATACCCATATCTAATTAACGTAAAGCATCCAAATGCAGACTTAGAATTACAAAATGCATGAAACAATGCAGGTTGAAAGGAGAGAGCCTATGCGACGACAAATCTAGGGCCAGGATCAGAGAGGGCATGTGCAGCAAACAACTCAAAATGCAGCTTATTCCTTCATGAACCAAGCACAGTTTTAGATTCGAAATCTAGAGAGTCTCAGAGTTAATTTGAAATGAAGCAACTTAATTAACTAATAAATTCATATAAGTACACATCAAACCCATCAAATTAACCAAACTCAAAATGCAAAAGAAGGCGATCAATTGTTAACATACGTATAAAATCAAAGTTCCAAAAATAAAAATCAAACCTTGAAACTTTATCTTGTAGGGCAAAGAGTCGAAGAGCAGAACCAGATTTGAGGATTCAGAGTTCTTTGTGGTTTCAATATTATACTATATATTTTACCATATTTTTAGTATTAATTTATTGATTATTTTGGTAGAACTTTGATACTTTGTTATATATTTTCAATGTAGGATATTCGATTTCCTTTGGAGCAAAAAGTAGACAAACGGATGAATTTTGGAGTGATTTCAATTGGAGAATGTTCATGATTCTTTCAAGATGATTGTATCAAATTTCTAGATTTTTCTACCAAGCCGTTTGATCGTGGTGAATAAATAAAGGCCCAGCGCGCAGCTTTCCCAGATTGACGTTTTTAGACATTTTGGGTATTTTGAAGGTCAAGATGGCATATTTTGAGGAAGATTCCTTCTGAATATTTGTAGGTGACGTCTCCAACTTTCAAAAGAGATATTTTTGGACCAAATCGGGGTTGATTTGGTTAGTCAAAAGTCTGATTTTCTGAGAACTCCAAATTTTAGTTCAAATATGAAACATTTTATTTTCTGTTTTATTATTTTATTATGTTTCCTAGTTTTACTCTAATAACTTTTAGGGTTTTATTTTGTATTAGTATAAATAAGATATTTAGCTATTAGGGTGAAAGGGGAGAGAACGCACACATTTTGGCCTTAGAGACATTTTGACGATTCAAGTTTATTTTCAAGGTATTTTATATCTATGTTTTTAATAATATTTTGTTTTATGATTATTCGTAACTAGTTTCATTTGTTAGGGCGAGGCCATGAGTCTTAGCAAAAATATGTAGTTTCTTTTCAATTTGCTTATGAAATTATGCATGCAAGTTTTGAATTATTAATCACTATGCTTTAAACTATCTAATTGTCTTAATGATTGGCCACCATTAGGATATTTAGAAGAGTAATTTGATGCAATTTTGGCGGAGGGTTGTCCCTGAAATTGACGCTGGCTTCTTGTGGTTAATATGTGTAACTTCTTAGGATGGGCGACATGTCTTAAGGGTTATATGGTTTTTCAAAAGGATTTCACAAAACTTAATGAGTCTTGCATGTTCACATTTGATCTAGATGCCACGAACATGTTGCATATTAGATATATGTTCTATGTTGGAGGTTCCGAGTAGGCCATACTTTAAGGAAACCTAACCTTCAAATATGCATGTGTAATTCATAAGTAATTGGAAGAACAACGTAGGATTGTTAAGGTGACGGCAGAACCCTAGTGCTAAAATTTATTTTCAAAACTATTTTCTTTTGTTTTTTTATTACGTTGCTAATTTATTTAATTATTTTTAATTAAATTCATTTTTAATATTTTAGGTCATAAACTCAACCTCTTCCAAACTTTGTTTTCAAATAATTAATTAATATTTGGTATTTACATAAATTATTCATTCAATCCTTATGGAGATCGACCTTGCTTGAGCTGCATTCACAAATCAGAAGCGTAGTTAGATTAGTAAAGAAAAGTAACAATAATTAATTAATTATTTTCAATTTTCTGACTTTTTTTTCTTCATGATTTGTGTAATTGAAATAAAAGCAAGAAACTTAAATAAACGAAAATAACAAGAAAAGAGTTAAAAAATTGGGTTGCCTCCCAATTAGCGCTTTAGTTAATGTCTACAACTAGACAGATTGGAATGAAATTGGTGATCACGTGATTTGTTCTTTTATAGTCAACCACTCTTTGACAACATCAAGGGCTCTAATAGTAGGTACTGAGTGACTAGATGGTGAACAACTGTGCATCTGAATTCACTGGTTGAGGCCTTGATGTCCACCCTTCCGTGTGAATGAATTTTTGTAAGCAAATAAGGTTCCTTTCAGCGATGTTTTGGCCTCCGTTGAATTGACTTTAATTTTTTATTTAATACCCATAATTTTTGCATTGGCTAAATTTGTCTATGAGGAATTTGGCTGCCACAAAATGTCTTATTTTCCTTGTATGTCTTAGCCTTCTCGATGGACCTGCCCTCAATTTATGCAATTATGATTGGCTTTGCTGGTTCACTGTCTGTTATAGCAGCAAAAATTGTTTTATCTTGAGTTGTTTGCCCTGTATCTAAATCTGGTAGATGTGTCAAGTGTTGGTCGTGTGTTGGATCAACTTCTAAATTTATATGAATAACCCTTTCGAACATGTCAGTTCTAATGCATTCATGCAGCTTTGTTGGTTGCCTTGCAGCCTCAGGATATTTGGATGTGTGGCATATAGGTCTCGGTAGGAATGAGTTCTGGGGATATGTTAGGATCAGTAGGTTCTGGTGGAATTACAAGATTAGCAGTTTCCTCCATTAGGCTATAGTCCTCGCCTGGGGGCTCTTCAATTCTAGTGTCTTCCTGCATGTAGTCATAACTCTCTACACATTGGGGTGTTTGAATTACACACCATCCCTCTGAATCTTGTGGGCCATCAATTTGTTGACAAGGAAACTCGTCTTCCTCGTGTTCGTCCCATTGATGCATGAGCTGCCTAACTTGTTGCACCAGATTATCTAATGAAGCCTGGGTATCTTGAATCATACGGTGGGTATCTTGAATCTCACGGAGGTTGCATTCAGAGGATTTAGGCATGTTTTAGATTGCAATCTCCCAATCAGCTTTTGTTGGCACAATAGGTTGTCCAAAAAGCTGATGACTAGGTTCCCACATAGGATTTTGATGCTCTCGCCATGATGGATTATAAAAATTTGAGTAGGGATTGCACCTAGGCCTTTGAAGATTGTTCCTCATATTAATATGGCGCTGCACAAACTCTGGAAAATACTGCCTTTGAGGACAATACATAATATCATGGGTATTCAAATTGCAAAGACCACAAATTGTAGGTGCTCCTTGTGAGGAACCAAACCAATCCATTGTTGCAATGCTCTCAAAATCAACAAATTGCTACCTGAAAAAGAAAATCAAAATCAAGTAAATAAAAAAATATATACATACAAAAATAATTAACTAAGAGTTGATAATCACAAATTATTTGGAACAATCCCTGGTAACGGCGCCAATTTCTTGATAGGGATTTTACCACTTGCAAAAATAGGGATAAAAACACTTAAAAATACTTGCAAGAGTACAAGGTTATCGTAGTATAGCAGCTCAAGCAAGGTCGATCTCCACAGGAATTTAATGAATAATTTATGTAAATACCAAATATTAATTAATTATTTGAAAAAAAAGTTTGGAAGAGGTTGATTTTATGACCTAAAATATTAAAAATGAATTTAATTAAAAACAATTAAATAAATTAGCAACGTAATAAAAAACAAAAGAAAATAGTTTTGAAAATAAATTTGAGCACTAGGGTTCCGCCGTCACCTTAACAATCCTACGTAGTTCTTCCAATTACTTATGAATTACACATGCATATTTGAAGGTTAGGTTTTCCTAAAGTATGGCCTACTTGGAACCTCCAACATAGAATTTATATCTAACATGCAACATGTTCGTGGCATCCAGATCAAATGTGAACATGCAAGACTCATTCAGTTTTGTGAAATCCTTTTGAAAAATCATATAACCCTTAAAACATGTTGTCCATCCTAAGAAGTTACACATATTAACTACAAGAAGCCAGCGCCAATTTCAAGGACAACCCTCCGCCAAAATTGCATCAAATTACTTTTGACTAACCAGATAAAATAATAAAAGAGAAAATAAAAGGTTTCCTATTTGAACTAAAGTTTCGAGTTCTCAGAAAATCAGACTTTTGACTAACCAAATCAACTCCGATTTGGTACCAAAAAGTCTCTTTTGAAAGCTGGAGACGTCCCCTACAAATATTCAGAAGGAATCTTCCTCAAAATATGTCATCTTGACCTTCAAAATACTCAAAATGTCTAGAAACATCAATCTGGGAAAACTGCGCGTTGGGTCTTTATTTCTTCACCACGGTCAAAAGGCTTGATAGAAAAATCTGGAATTCTTGAAAGACTCACGAACATCTTTCAATTGGAATCACTCCAAAATTCATCTGTTTGGTTACTTTTTGCTCCAAAGGAAGTCGAATGTCCTACATTGAAAATATATAACAAAATATCAAAGTTCTATCAAAATAATCAATAAATTAATACTAAAAATAGGGTAAAATATATAGTATAATATCGACCTTTTGGAAAAACATAGACTCGTTGAGCTCTCACAAACCACAGAAGCCACCAACATAAACATTAAGATAGGGCATCATAAAGACTGAAAGCTAAAAAATGTGCAAACATCTAAATGTGAACGGAAGAAAAGAACACCGCCACATGAAATAATGCATTTCAAGAGGTAGATTAAAAAGACAAATAAAATACATGGAAGAGCAACAAAAATGATATCCGTTGAAATTGCAGTTCCCCTATTGACTAAATGAAAATAGAACATCAAAAATCAGATTCTGTTTTCTAATCCAATTTGGTGCCTAAGGAAGAATTTCAGCATTCAGTCAATTAAATGTGTTCAATGCCATTTCTTCGTAGTGAAAATTCCATATAACTAAGTAAAGTAAAACCAATTAAACCCCAACCACAAACCCAAATTAAACCTTCAATGAAACTCCAAATTAAACTCTTAATAAAACCCAAATCAAATAAGCAATCAGGAAAGATAAAAATACGCCTATTCAAAGTATTGCATAACTGAGAAAGCTATATTTCTAAGAAAAATTAAAACCTTTTTACAAAAGACACCTACTGAAAAATCTCACATTTGTAAAGATTGGAAGTTTTTGCTCTAATTTTGTTTCCTTCACCTGTTTAAAGTTAATTTCCTCTCTCTGTTTTACAACTCCACTCACACATATTTACAACATATTTACAACTCTTTTGCAAGAATCAGGACTCAAGATTGATGAGTTCTCAAGGGGAAACCTAGATGCAACTACAAAAGAGCTCATTAAGGAAAAAAACACTGGCCTATTCATGTTTCAATTAGGGTAGTACTTTTCTTTTCTCATGGAACAATGGTAGGAGGGACTCGATAATCCATCAAATAAATTAAGAACACAAAATTGTTTTCCTTGTAGTTGTAGACAGTATGTGATAAGTTATTCAATGTTAATTTTTCTTTCGTAAGATTTGTTCATCACATTGCATCATATGATCAAACATCCCTCCAAACTTAAAAGCTTGCAGTGCCAATTATTTCATTTGAGTGAAAATTACATGGGTGAATAAACCCTAAGAGCTATGGTTTAGAAGTAAAAGGTTGAAATTGTTTACCTTGAGCATATAGGGCTTCCTGCAACCAATTGTCAAGACTTGTGTTTGATCTACATACATGTCAAGAAAAAAAATAAAAAATTTATCATAGAAATACATAAGGAAGCAAGAATTGCAAAAACAATCCATCAACAAAGGAGCAAAACAATAAGTAAAACAGGCTTCTAACACCCTTATCACACTAATACAGAAGCAACAAAGCATGGAAAAACAATCTAGCAACAGAGGGATATTCAAAGGATGTAAAGCAGAAAGGGAACCTCAATTCGATTTGTTAAGAAGGAAATGAAGGATTATTTTGTGAAAACATGTTCATTTAAGCAACATCTATAAGCATGCAATTAACAATTAAAGGCGGAATCATGCTTGCATGCACTTAAAAACAAAACATTAACCAAGAAATTCAAAGCCTAGTAGATTGGTGAACCAAAACTCAACTCAAAACAAAGTGAGTTGAAATTGTACCTTTGTAGATTCCTCTTTGCATAAGCAAAGGCTAATCACCCAAAGAAAGGGCCTTCATTCCTTGCATCTAAAATCTATGGATTTGGATGGATGAAAAGGTTTCTCCAAGTTCCCAAAATTGAGAACCTCTAAGTCTCCACACCAAGGAGAGATTGGAGAAGAAAATGAGTGACCTTGGAGTAGTAGTATGGCTAGATACACCCTCCAAGGGGCCGGCCTCTTTAGAGAGAAATTGAGAGACATGTTCTCTCCAATTTTCTCCAAAACAAACCCTAAATGAATTTTGGCTATAAAGTCATATTTATACCTTAATTCATTGGAGTGGCAAACTTGTAAATAAGTCCAAAACCCACTCCAAAAGCATCATGGCCGGCCTTGGGGTTTCATTGGGCCTTTTAGGCCTTTGTGAATCATTATTCATTAAGTTGTCATACAACTTAAGTCAATGGGCTTGACGTTCGAAGCCCATTGGGCCTTAAGGTCCAAAACTATCCCGAGGTCTTTAACGAACTTATTCGTTTGATTAATTAACATATTAATTAATCCTTGCCATAAATAATTAAACCATTTAATTATTCTTACTCATCTCCATTGTTTCTTCAATCTCCACCTTACACGGTGTACGATCCATTAGGTTTCTTTTAGCGAGGCAGTGGGCGATTAAAACCATTTTACATCGATTGTGAATTGAAACTTACTTTCAATTCTCCCTTTAGTGATTACACACGTTTAGGGCTTCCACAAACTATGGTGACACCTAGCAGCATATCATGGTTACCCAAGCTAATCAGAAGAGGTGGAGAACCTATTCAGTTTAGGATTACAAATGCAATACGGTATTTCTCTAATACAATACTCTTGACCACATTGTTTGGTTTGATAGTTTATTTATTCATGTCTACTATCCAATGTGATTCGTGTGCTTATATGATTACCTTGAATGTGATTTGGAACGCTTTCCTAAATCTCATTCATACTCTGGCCAGAGGTTCTAAATCATATCATAGAGTATTCTCCCTCAAACGGTTTGAAGGTTAGAGATCCCTTGTTGCGCATTCACTTGTCTCCATGACTAAGTGGCTTAACCCCAATGATGCCGTGGACACCCCGATGGGGTGACTTTGACATAATCAAAGATCAAGGACTTAACCACAAGACAACTGTGATGCCTCAGGTCAAAGGACTACTTTGCATTATCCCAACCATGAGTTCTCATGTGACATGAATATGAGAACTCTTCATTGATCGTGTTCAGTAAACTCATTCTCTATTGAGCACCTACGTACTTGACTTGATGTCACACATACCAATGACTCGAGACTAGTCACTCTCCCTGAGAGAAGACACAGTACGTACTGATCTTAACGGACTGTCAATGCCCAATTGGCAATCCTATGATCAGGAACATTTAGGATGTATCTACAAAAGAATGGTCTCATGAATCTAACTTCTTTAGATCGTATTCTCCCAATCACATATTCCTTGGACTTTATCGTTTAAGCATATAACATTTATATGAGACGGCTCAAACAATAATCTTTGCCCTTTATAGTTAAACTAGATTAGTTTAACATGTGAAATGTCCGTAAAGTATCATCATATGATTGGTTTTAGGGCACATTTCCAACAGGAAGCAGCAGCAAAGCATGAAGAAACACATAAATGAGCACAGTGCAACCCCCTAAGTTAAAAACACACAAACCTGACTTTAATAGTGTAGGAAACAGTGCACTAAACAGATCAATCTTCCTAATACCCAACTAAATAGGCTATAAACATCCATTACAATTTTATTGAAACAAAAAAAAATGTCAATCACAGTTTTAACAAAGCAAATGGGAAACCAAACAATAAACAATGATTTATTAACAGTGTTTTACCTGTTGAATCAGAGGACAAAATTGAAAACCCTCTCATCTCCAATACCCCCCTCAGACAGCCTCTCCTTACCAACCTCATGAGGTAACCCATTAACCCCAAAAAATGCATGCCATGTGTCGATGCAAATTTCTGCCGTTTCAGTCTTAACGAAAATACACTTGCAAAACAATCAACACCTTTGATCAAAGACCTAAGCCTCACATGCCCACGAGGTGGGGGGGGGGGGTTAGGTCAACGAATCTCTGATGCCTAAGTTAGTTTCTCTGAGAGAGTAAAGTGTTTGGGGCTTTTTTAGGGTTGCGAAAGTTCTAAAAATTTGGTAGAATATGGGGTATATATAGGGTTAGGGTTGGCCACATAGTGTTTAATGAAGAGATATTCTCTAAATATTCCCAAGATATTTAATAAGAGATAATATCTTGAGATAATGGGGTAATTATCCCTAATTGATTTAAATTAGGATTACTTACTTGATTGGAGTCAATCTTCAATTAGGAATGTATTAAAGATAGGATTTGGGTAATTAATCCTTATCTTTAATTCCTTGCCAAGGGCAGGTGAGCTGTGGGCAGTTGTGTTCAGATGCTGAGACCTAAAGGGGTGTGAGCTACACGTGGGAGCATCTGAGAAGCCTGCCAATTTATTGAGGGCAATCTTGTTTTTCTCGAATAAAAGTCCACATCTCACCTCTAAAATATTTGGGATTATTTTAGGCTCCACAAATGCCCTTACACCTACTGTGCTGCATGCAGGAAAAAGATAGTAAGTGTAGGAATCCCAAGCTGCTTAGGCTTGTAGAATTGCTTCCCAATTTGAATTCTTGATATAATTGCCCTCAATTCCTATTTAATTTTGCCTTAAGCAGCGGATTAAATAAATTTGGAAAAAAATAATTATTCCAACAAGGAAGAGAAGCTAGAGGAAATTTTTATTCCCCCTCCCCTAGCGTTCTTCTTCTCTTTCCCTTGCAAAGAGTCGTCTCTCGTTGTAGTTCTTCTTCTCCGTGCCGCACCAAGGTAAGAAAAATTTGAATTTTCTTCTTCTTGAATTTTTTGGGAGTCTTGGGACTTGAAAATTTGGCTTGGCGAGTGTCATGGGTGGGTAACACAAGGCATGGATGCCTCAAGGCTGCATGGTGGTGCGGCACGGGTCGGCTAACGTGGGCCAGGTGGACGGCTCGGCTAATGCTGAGGGGATCGGCGCACTAGGGCGTGGGGAGACCGGCTTGGGCCGGTTCTTCAAGGCTGTTGGACACTGGGCCATGCAAGCGAGAAGAGAAGGAGAAAGATCAACATGGGTCAACTCTCTTGCTTGCATGACCTGGGCTTGCCTTGGGGCGCGCTGGGCACGGAAGAAAGAGGGGAATGAGAAGCAGGCCTCCCTCCATGCCGCGTCTTTTCCAGGAGGCGATTTGCTCCTTGAAATGCGCTCCTGCTCAGTGTTCCCCAAATGCAGTTCGTGCGATGATGGAGTTCTCGAACTTGAGCAGGTTCTTTGATCTTGGCTTGACCATAAATGAGTTCTGGTACTTCTTTGAGATTGGCTACAAGGAAGCGCTCAATGCTTCTTGCAAAAGTGACCATGAGTGGGCGAGAGATACCTTGGAGGTGAGCGGAGAGTAGGAGTATAACTCTTCTGCTGAGTTGCGTGTCCCAACTACCTTTATCAATGGTAAGTGAACTGCTTCATTCTTGTCCTACTTAAATTTTTGTTGAGTTGCATCATGACTTCAATTTATTGATCCTCTTTCTTACTTTGCGTAGATTTGGAGTTTGGCTCAACTTTAAGGACTTCGGCATATGTAAAGAAAGTGCATGTCGCCTTAGGCATTCTTGTTGAGTACTGTGAGTGGCGTTGGCTGCTCATCCCTCTTCGTTCAAAGAAAAATGGCCTGCCTTCGAAGGAAGAGATAAAGCGGAGAAAGGACGAGGTGCTAGCCTGATTGCTGCTGTAAAGCCTGCTGCCAATGATGGTGGAAAGAAAAGGTCTTCCTTACCTGCTTGTGAGCCTTCAGCTGAGAAGAAGCCAAAGACTTCTTTTGTTGCTCATGGGAGCTCGTCTATTGCCGCAAAGCTTGTTATTAATCTAACTTCCCCTAAGGGGGTGAAGAAGACCGTTGAAATTGAGCCTATAAAACTTAGTGCTTTGAAGGTGACCTCCTCCATCATTGAGAGACTTGCCCAGCAGAAGGGTTTGGTAGGGCCTTCGGTGTACGGGTTTGTATCGAAGCGTCCATCGGAAGCTAAGTCTGGATCGGCTTCTGAGAGGCTCGTTGTTATGAAAAGCGGGAAGGTGGATTCTGCTATTAAGGTGGTGTCGAGGCATGTTCCTCATTCTGCCATGACTGACTCGTTTGCTGAAAAGGGGAAATCTGCTTGCACGGGTAGTTGTGAGAGATCCACTAAGCATGAGGCTGGAGAATTTCCCAAGGTTTGTGCGCTGCTGAAGGCTGACCTAGTTGAGGAGCACTCATTCTTTCAAAGTGGAGGAGGCAAGGAGGGAGGCTAGGCTCAAGGATTTCAAGGAGCAAAGGGCTTGGAGGTGGTCCATCCTTGGTCTTAAGTCTAGATCAAGAGGTATAAGACTAAACCTTCACTTTGTTCTTTGTTCTCTAAAATGTTTTTGATGCATTATATATAAACCTATGAACCTTGAAGGGGATTTGCATGACTATTGCTTTGATAATTTGTGATAAATGCTTCCGTTGCTCATGTATATAAACTTTTGAATTGTATATGCATGCTAGTCATTTAGAAATCCCATACATGAATCTCATAGATTTCCCTTCATTTTGGAACCCCTATGTACCCTAGTATGGTTATATGTTATTTCCCTTAAGTTTGAGTGGTTTTGGGATTTCTTTGGATGAAAAATGTTCATGGAGCTCTTATGGGTTTTTCATGAATGTTCTTCATTGTTCTTGACATTTTAGCCAAGAACAAAAACTTTGGTGTTTTGATTCAAAGTTTTGATTTATTTCATAAAGTCTTTGTTTTGTGCTTTATCAAATGTTTTAATGTGATTGAAATTGTGTAAGGTGATAGAAATGGTGATGGGTGTGTAAGAAGTTCTTCTCTTACACACACATCACTTGCATGACTTTATGTCACAAACCACTTGCAAGGCTTTATGACTTAGTTGAAAAAAAAAAAAATTCCAAATTTTGTGGCTTCAATTTTTTCCCTCCCTCTCTCCTAAAACCGGCCACCCTATTAAAATAGGGTAATGTTGGGGCTTTTATGTTTTTGCACTTTGACCTAAAAATTTATGTATTTACGTAAAGGCCCAAAATCATTAAAGGACAAATTGTTTTGTTCCTTTAATGAAGTTTTTTAATTTGTTGAAATTTTTGGGTTCTAGTTGTGATTACATGAAGTAGTGGACTTTTGTGTTTTTACAAAATGAGCTCAAAAGTTTAAGTTTTGCAACATAGCCCAAAAAGTTGAGGTTATTGCATTTTAGCCCAAATTAAGTTGAGAACAAAATTGTTTTGTCTCTTTAAATGAGAATTGGATTTTCATTTCATTTAGCTCCATTTAAATCAATTTTATGGATACAAAAACCAAATGAAAATGTTGCATTCAATTTAATTAGTTAAAGCGTTAATTAATTAAAGGGTCATTATGAACCTAAGCCTACGATAATTGAGCTATGTGAAATACCGTTTCAAATTTGTTTGAACCATGGGAATGTGTAGATTAGATTTTGGTTGTAATTTGATTTGATCAAATGTTGTAAAAGAGCTTAAGCTCTTCTTTACTTTAAAGTAATTTGAATCATTCAAATGTTGTAAAAAGCATAAGCTCATCTTTACTTTGAAGTACTTCTTTCTTGCTTTATTTGATATGCATGAAATTGAAGTAGTTGGGTCCAACGCCCCTAAGATAACACGCCTTAATGTGATTAAACGCGTAACTAAAATCAATCACCATCCCTAGACCAAGATTCAACACTAGGCTCGTGTTGAATCTAAACAAAGGTTCATAGTCATCCTAAGGCCCTAAGGCAACTATATAGTCCATCAAATGAATGCAAAATTTATGTTAGTAGTATCATATACTCTTGCTTTAAAAACCGTTTTATAAGCATAGTGGGAGTATTATATACAACTAAATTCAATAAAATGGACCAATAGTTGTAATAGGACCAAAATTGTTTTAATAAAGATTAAATTGAATATTTATATATGATGAGACCTAAAACCCTCAACCAAACCATTATTAAGTTGATAAGCGAGAGATGCTTTGAACATCTCTTCGTAGGCCTTCCACCATGGTAGGCTTCAATCGTTTGTGACTCATACACCGTATTCGTCCAGTTCTGGGGTATGCAAAGTATGTGCTTACATTCAGGATAAGCCTATAAACATATGATGAAGTGAAAGGTAGGCAACGAGTATGGTCAATATGATATTCTTCTGAGGCCATTCTTGAACCCCTACTTGAACTAGCATGGTGGGAATAACTTAACTAAGTACAATGGTGTCAATATGATATTCTTCTGAGGCATCATTTTCTAGAGGCCAAAGTAGATGGGTAATTACAAAAGTTGTAAATGGCTAAAGCGTTATCCTCTCATCATTATTGTTGCTAGCCAATATGATATTCTTCTGAGGTGGGCTTGGTAATGGTGAGTCTCCCATACCGTACTAAGAGTTTCATCCAAAACTCTCGAATTCCAATGAGGGATATGGAATTTGCCAAAAATAGTGGGTGGTGCGATTTGATTTAAAGACCCGAATCAAATGGCTTAAAATCAATCAATTTATATTCGTTATGTATTTATTTACCAATATATTTGCAAACGCTATCCAACACTTGACAAATAAAAGCCGAAAGCTTTAGTTTCCGGACTTGGTACTACAAAACCATAAATTGTCTTTAATGGCTTGTAAATGTACCTAAGTAGTCTCATCCTCACAATCTTCCTATTGATAATGTATCATTAGAAGAATATGTTAGAAAAAATCTATCATAAAGAGGACAACACTTTTAATGTCATAATTCTTCAATTACAAATTGTTGTATGAAGAAATAAGAGTTGCTTTGAACAACTCTTAGTTAAATGCAAACATTAGTGCTTGTTTCTTTGTTACATGAACAAGCAACTTTAGAAGTAAGCACAAGGGCATGGACACTTTATGTGCCATGATTCTTCACTTACAAATTGTTGTATGAAGAAATGAGAGTTGCCTTGGACAACTCTTGAAAGTTTGTAATTATGTTTAGAACATAATGGTTGGTTGACAAAAATAGTCCATCAACATGGACTTATGATGATTTTGAATCATTGAGTGTTGAAGTGTTAAACCACTTAACGAGACAGAAACTAGGCTAGGACTTCACCTTTGTGTCCCTATCCAAATGGTTCACTAAGTTTATTGTAAACTATATAATGAACAATAACCACACGCTCTCCAAATCGTTTGATGTGTATAACACAATTGAAATAAGTTTCAAGAGAGATAGTGGGAGTTTAGGGACCATGACTATTGTAGTCAAAGGAGAAGTCAAATAAAGAAGATAAAATTAACTCCAAGGGAACAAACTTTCTTTATGAAAGGATGGACATTGGAAGGGGTATTTGCAAGAAATGTCTTGCAAGTGTCAAGAACACACCTTTCGAAGGTGTTGTAAATTGTTCTTGAATAGTTCAAAATAGTTGGTTCTTCTACTTGAATGCTTGATTCCGTATTAGTAACTATGTTTTACAATCGTTGTAAAAGTGTGACTAATAAGAAGTAGAAGATATATGAGAGAAGAAAAAGGTGCTTCACATTCGGAATGTGAATAAAATATAGATCTCTGCGAAAGCAGATAGTACTTACTTCCTCATATGAACTACCAAAGAAATTGGAAAAACCAAATATTGTCTTTACATTCCAATTTTAAGGAACCTAATTCCATCACTATAGTAGAGATGGATGATGCGAATATTATAAGCACACAAATTAAACTTTCTTTTGACAATTGTAGCAAAGTATGTAAGTAGGGATCGTTCTAAACCGGGGATTAGGAGGGCTTGCTAAAACCTCTAAACTGACTCAAAAACAAAAAGAAACAAAGTTAAAGATGTAAACAAAAGATTTTAAAACAAGAAAGTAAAAGGGGGATTTGAGTTTGGTGAAGTTGAAAGTAAAAACGAATAAACTAAAAACTTAAATAGATTTTAAACAAATTTGGGTTGAATGGATAATGGAAGGCTAGCTAAGGGGTTCTTCTCCACACATGTCTTGCTTGCATACAAAATGATTTCCAATTGCATTTCAATAACTTATTAATTCTCAACGCCCCAAATTAACCATGAATTGCATAAATTAATTCTCAGATTTCCCTAGGCTCATTGAATTGAATGGAATACGCATTACAACCAAATTATTCTTATCAAGGACCCTAACTATGGAATATGCATGATAGAGACACATATCAAAGATCATTAAGTTCAATGGAAATCATAAGCATTGACGAGGCATTCATAACTATGGAATACGCATGTTACTCTTGCCAAGGATTTACTTAACACAATCGTGACTAGCGACTTTTACTACTTATGAATATAAGTTCATAACGATTAGGTGAAATTCCCTTATACTCTAGCATCATATTTATGCATGCAAACTAAGTATGCATCCCTAATCAACATACATAAACATGTTATCAATCAAATAGATAAGTAAATCGAATTCATAACTTATGAAACGCAATTAAAAGTAATCAAATCATATTGCAAGCATTAACATGGTTTCGAATCCCCCCCCTAGCCAAGGGGGGTTTAGTTCCTCATTATTACAAAACAAAGATAAACAAATTTAACCATTGAAAAACAAAGGGAAGAAAGCACCTAAACGTTCCAACGATCCATGTTGGATAGCAAGCGCGTCCAAGGACTTTTCTCCTTCTCCTTGCCGCAACAACAAGGTTGGAATGATGTTGAAGGGTTGGTTATTTGGAGGAATGGATGGGAAGGGGTTTAGATATGTAGGAGAGGCAAGGAAAGGCTTGGAGAATGGTTAATTTCTGGATGATTTGAATGAGGTTGCTGCCATGGTATTTATAGGAAAAGGATGGACTTGTTTAACACAAAATTCTGGTGGAATTGAGTAGGTGAGCAAGGCAAAGAGTGGGAATTGTTGGTGGGTTAGGTATTGAGTCATCCATTCACATGTCATGGTGAGTTAAGCATTGCATCATCCACTCACATGTCATGGTGATTTAAGCATTGCATCATCACTCAAATTTCTGGTGAAAGTGAATCAATGCCCACGGCATTGAAGAATTTCTTGGTTTTGAGTGAAGTTTTGGTCAATCCTTCTAGAAATTTATCCCTTCTTGCAACTTGTATTTGTTTCACCAGATTTTTAGCATGTTCATAGCCTCTTTTGTCTTCAAATTCGTCCATCCTCATGCCTCCATGCTTGCACAATCCAATCTTGGCCCAAAAATGCTCTAGAATGTTCCAAATTGCTTCTTTTTGCATATTTTGACACTAAAACCTGAAATTGCACGAAAATAACTTTAAACACTATAATTATCATAGTTTAGCTAATTAAAAGCAAGAAAACAAGCTAACTAAGTCGTATAAATATGCTCCTATCAATGGATGAATGTTTTGTTTGACAAAACATTGTTCTTTATTAAATCAATGATTGGATTATAGTAATCTAATTGATTGTCTTTATAGTAGAGATGATATGGTAGTGTTAACTGTTTAGAATATAACGATGCTTAAAACCCCCTGCCATATCATCTTTAAACATATCATCTTTAAACATATGATGAAGTAATCTAATTCATTAAGTACTCAACTTTAATTGTTAATTGCATGCTATATGATGTTATTCAAATGAACATGTTTTCACAAAATAATCCTTCAATTACAAGGTATCCTACTAAAAGTCCCTCAGCCTGTGCCTATTGATTCTACAGATCCTAGGTGGCGATGTTTTAAGGTATGATAATTTTTTTTCATTTTCCCTAAGCTTTAACTCTTCATTCCCTTTGTATAAATTAACAAAAGCTTAATTTTGTTTTTTTTTAGAATTGCTTGGGAGCAATAGATGGAACACACATTGATGTGCATGTACATGAAATTGACAAACCAAGATACCGAACAAGAAAGGGTCGAGTCGCAACTAATGTGTTAGGTGTGTGTTGAGGAGATATGCAGTTCATATATGTGTTTCCGGGGTGGGAGGGTTCCGCATCAGACTCTAGAGTGCTACATGATGCAATTACTAGGCCTAATGGTTTTAAGGTACCAACGGGTAAGAGTATTAGTTAGTCTCAACTTTGTAAGTTAGGTCTAGTTTTGTTTGTCAACTACAAAACACTAATAACGCTTTTTTTTTTATTAAGTTATTATTACCTTGTAGATGGTGGTTATACAAATGGTGAAGGATTCCTTGCACCCTATAGAGGAATACCTTATCATTTATCTGAATGGGAGGGACGAACGCCTTCTAATAAGGAAGAGTATTTTAACATGAAGCATTCTAAGGCAAGGAATGTAATTGAACGTTGTTTTGGCTTGCTAAAAGGAAGGTGGTCGATACTAAGAAGTCCATCTTTCTATCCGATAAGGACACAAGGTCGAATAATTACCGCTTGTTGCCTACTACACAATCTTATTAGGCAAGAGATGTCTATAGATCCACTGGAAAATTTGCCAATAATACAAGATGGACAAAATACAGAAGAAGGTGATTATGTTGGTAGTGTTGAAACATCTGACCAGTGGACTGCAAAGAGGAATGCCATGGCTCAGGAAATGTATAATGAGTGGAGAGCAATTAGGAATCAGCAACCGAACTAGCTATATGTGTTAATGATAACATTTTATTTTAGTATTCCTTTTTATCATGCATTTGTTGGATATTAGCATAATTATTAGATTGCTCATCAGTGAATGTTAAAACTTTTTTATTGATTGGATGGTATGCAAATTATTTGGATATTATGCAAATTGATTATTTGTATTGTATTTTAGTACATTCAAATATTTTTTGTTTAGGTATGGATAAAGACAATATTTTGAATGCTACTCAAGAGCCAAAAGGAAGAAGGCGTAAATGGGAAGCATTTGAGGAAGAAGTATTACTATCCGTTCTTGAGGATTTTGTTGCTCGGAAGCAACGGTGTGACACCAGTGCTTTCAAACAAGGTACTTTGATTGAAATAGCGAAAGCTGTCAATGTTTTATGTCCTCATTCCAATATAAAGGCAACTCCACATATTGAGTCAAAGTTGAAGAAATGGAAAAAAACATATAGTATGGTCGTTGACATGATAAACACAAGTGGATTTGCATGGAATGATGTCAAAAAGTGCGTTGAAGTTGACAGTGATGACGCATGGCAAACTTATGTGCAGGTTCATATCCTATTTTATTTATACATTAGTTTTGTTCTTGCTGCTATATTTGTTACGCATGCTAAATTTTAGTTTTTCTATGTTGATATAATCTTAGAAAAATAAAGAAGCCGATGGATGGAGAAGCAAACCTTTTCCACTGTATGATAGATTTGCATATATATTTGGAAAAGATCGGGCTACGGGTAATGTAGCCGAAACCCCTGCTGAAATGGTGGAGGAACAAAGTCATGATCAGGTTGGTGCAAATGATATTGGAGGTGAAAATGCTGTTTCTTCAATGAACGAACAAAGCCAACAAAGCATCCCATCTGAAAATAGCCAACGAAAGAGGAAAAGAGGTGTGGGAAGTTCAAGTGATGGAACTGAGGCAATTATCAGTGGATTGAAAGAATTTTATGTTGAAAGTGGGAAGAGGATGCAAATGGTAACTGAAGCTTTAGTTCAAGGTACTGCAGATCATAGTGACATAGCTAACGAACTTGAAAAAATGGGTCTTTCTCCTATGGATCAAATTGATGCATTGTCTCTTATTTTGGATAAACCAAAAAATGTGGGAGTGTTCAGGGCAATCAAACCGGAACTCAAGAAAGTGTTTGTCCAAAGGCTTTTAAGCGACAAAGCAAGCGGATGAGTATATTATGTGGTGTCTTTTGATATGGATGTATTTTATTAATCGTACAATCTTAGGTTATGACTTATAACTTAGCTTTCCACTATGAAGTATTTTGGCTAATGTTAACTAGGAGTTTGTAAATTATGGAGATCTACTTTTGAATGGTATACTATAGTTCACTGGTATTTTGTAAAATATTCTGGATGAAAGTTTAGTGAATGATGTTTTAAGAGTCAATCAATGGCAAAGATTGACTTGTCACAAGTATCTTCTTATGTACTTGCTCTTGCTTGTTAAGCTAGTCAGCTATGAATTATGCCACATGGAAAAAGAGGCGGATTCGTATAGCTTGTTTAATTACCATGCTTTTCTATCTTCTTTTCTTTTGAGCAAGGTTTGTTGGGTACACTTGGAGGATTCTTGAAACCAAAGTATTACTACTCACGTTTCCCCTTCCTTCAAAACCCTACCACCATTGGATCCTAGTCATCTTCACCCAACAGAGAACCAGAACACCATATATCATGCACGTGAAGAACTTAAGTGACATTTTTCATGGCAATTTTACTTGCTTCAGACAAATATCTAATATGAGTTCCGTTTTCTTAAACTCTATAATCCAAGAAAACTATCATTAGTTAATGTTCGATTTTATTGCATAAAGTTTAGGATTACTCTATTACACAAGTATCTTCTCATGACATTTGTAGCATTACTTTATTACACAATGACAAAAATTTGTAGTCCTAGTGTAAGCAAACACAAATCTGATGAACAGTAATGTTTTTATTATCCTGCTTCTTAGTCCGACACTGTACCAAACGCTTCACTAAGTTAGTCCAGCTTAGTCTAGTCTAAGCCAGTCCAGCTTAGTCCCTGCAACTAGTCCAATCCGAGACAGTCCGGCGCAACAAATGCCCCCTTAAAATACTATCAAGTCCTATCAAATCCTAATTTGACTACACCCAGTTTAAGGCAATGTCGTTCGAGTACCGTTCCAAGTAGGAGGAACAAGTTTTGTCTTCACAAAGATGATTCATGATCAACGGCTGGGGATTGTTTTGTTGCCAACTTACTGCATGTTCATATTTCTCCTAGTGACTGCTGATTATTATGCGACGACGGCTGACGGCTGACCCAAGGTACGAAGGCAACTGAAAAACTAGTTATGTACGTGTTAATGAAGAGACCATACGTCACTCCAGAAAGAAAAAAAAAAAAAAAACCAAAAACATACTGGGTGACTATGAAATCCATAGCAGTCGTGGAACTGCAAACAAAATACAGACAGAACAACAACATTGGATATCGCTTCCTAGCAATATCTCCACAGTATGCTGACATATAAGAGTAGATAACACATTCTTACGCTCCACGAAACGTATAACCATAATGGTCAAGTGGAAAATACTAGCCTAAGAAACCCCAGAAATAATGACGTCTAAATTACAGACAAGCAGGAACTTCGCAAGTACCCGGACATCCACGAGAAAGCACACATGTCAGCTCCCGGGTTCAAGTATAGGCATCTGCATCAACACGTAAATCAAATGTCAAAACTTTCCTTGGTTACGGGGATCAAGTGTGTCTACAAGATGTTATAGATGAAAATAATAACATACCACGGGGTGATTCAGCGCTCCTTAGGAAAAATTTAGCAGGAACCGTTGCATTAGACATTGACAATTCAGTTATGTTTGATCTATGATCATTTTGATGGAACCCCAGATCCTTTGACTTAGGCCACTCGTCAAAGAAAGGTTGAAGAGAATGCTGTTCGTGTTTTTGAGATCCTGGTAAGCCAAACTCTTCACCAACATACTCATGTTTGGTGATTTCAGCATTAACGCTCAATGGCTCCATATTTTGTAATGTCTGTAGATGAGAGCTGTTGTTTAGCCAAAGAGAACTATTTCTCGGTTCTAATTTCAAGGGAACTTGAGGCGCCATTAGAAGCCACGGATTATCTACATTACTGTCTGCCCGAAGACACCTCGCACTCCTAGCTTCTGACACGAAATTATGTTCTTCTGATCCATTGCAGCCCCTGCATTTGCATAAAATTAGCACACCCCTTTGGTTCCTAAAACGATGTCCGAAACGATTAACAGTAAATTCATAACATGTCTTAAAATCGATTTCTAACTGCATATCGTAAATTACTTTTCTTCAAGCACCAACAAAAGAAAAACAAAACAAAAAAAAAAAAAATGTCTCTTTGTTTACTATTAGTATAATGCACAAAACAATCAACAACAACAACAACAAAGCCTTTTCCCACTAAGTGGGGTCGGCTATTAGTATTAGTATATATATATGTATGTATGTATGTATATTGTGTTCCTGAAATCTTCCACTTTTGGACCCTCATTTCACTTATTCTAGTCCTGTATATTTCCTTCTGACAAACAAAGGAAAGGATCATTCCCTCCTTCCCCCTTTATGCTTTGGGTAAACCAGCTTAACTTGGTAATCAATGCTTGCAATTTGTTGTTCTATCTTGTTTTCTTGATAACTAGATTGCAACAGACAAGAAATTTTCACAAAATTTGTAACATAGGAAACCAGAAAAATAAAATTGAAAGAACAAACAATGATTACAATTTTAACCAAACATGGTAGAGCTAGATTTCACGTTGTAGATGTAATTTAAGAAATTATCCAAGCTAAGGTCTAAAAGCTTATCAATCAATACTTAGGAGACCAAGAAAGGAAACCCAAAAACAAATGATGATTAAAAATGATAACCAAAGATGGTGTATCAAAGCCTAAACTAAAGTAGTGTCATGGATGCATTTTAAGAAATTAACCCAGCTAAGGTCTAAAAACAATTTATCCATCAGCAAACCATTGATATGTATCAATACCATAATGATACAAAAATCTTAATTTTAACCCAATATTCAATAAATTTGTTATTTTGATCCAATAACTTTTATTTACACAAGAAGCAAAACTTAAAAATGGAAAAATGTAGAGGAAACAACGAATAAGTCCATCTCAGAAAAAATAACAGAAATCAAAGGACCATAATATGCCATTGCAAGAATGTGTTGTGTACAGATTATACTGGATTATACTGTGTAAAATATGGACTGGTCTCTCTTTGCTGTTAGTGGACAGCTTGTCCATTGCAATTGCACCTCTAATTCCGTATTTAAAACGATTACTCATCAGATAACACAAAAACAAAAATCAAGCAGAAGCAACCCAGCAAATAACACATCACACACTCTCAAATCAAGATCAACCAAAAATCTGCTGCAACCCTATTAGAAAATTCATCTCATTCCACTTATCTTCAAAAGTCCTATAGCTTCTTCTGCCTAAATAAACAATTTTCACAAAAGCAAAGCACCCAAACGTGGCAGCCATCTTCGCACTAACCCCTAAAGAACCTGCTAACAGGGAATAACAATCTTGCAGTACCCCCAATACCAACCACATGAAACTTCTCTAAAACCTATTAGCTAAAGGGCGATGCAGAAAGACATGATGAAAACTCTTAGCATCTCTACAAGAAGCATCCTCAAAACAGAAGAATTTCAAACACATCATCTCCAGCTACTCTCAAAACTTTCCTAGCCAAAAACATGTAAGAATCCAAATCAATATGCCGCACCATTTTATTTGCAAGTGAGACCGCATCTAAGATCTGTCTAGCTTCAACAAATTGGTGCAGGAGCTTCTCTCAGGGACTAGTAATCAGATAACCAACTTGGCTCTAGTTTTGCTTGTACCTAGTTTAGGGCCTTAGTTGTTTCCCTATAATTTCCTTCTCTATTTTGAATTGCATGTTATTTAGTTTGGTAGATGATCGTTTTACTCCTAGTTTTTAAGTGCTCATGTGAGCTTTTAACTACTTTAGAAAGCAAGGATTTAATAGTTATTTAAGTAATCATGGCCTAGGATGCCAGGGCTGCTGCAACACTAGTGGAGAGACTTTTTTATGAGGCTTTGCACACAGTTTCATGCAGTTTAACAAGTATTTACATGTCTCAAAAGAAAAATGTCCTTGGCATTCTAGAGGCACAGGCTTTATTGGGTAAGCTCTGGTTATCCAATGGAGTGGTCTCTGTACTATGATGCCAGTTACTTAGTGGACGATCCTCCAATGTATAGTCAGCTTGCAGGTAAACTAATCTACCTGACCAAATACTTTATGCCAATAGTGTTGTAAGTAAATTTATAATGTACCCATGAGTTCGTCACATGAATGGAGTGATACACATTCCAACGTACTACAAACACGGTCGAAGTCACCTTCAAGACATCTTTGTATTGATGGATATATTGATGTAGGACAGGAAAGTTCACACAACAAGAAAGAAAAATAGAAGAGATGCACATTGTATTGCACTAATTATCAAAAGAGTACATGGGTGTTTGTAAGACACCAAGACATAAATCTGCCCTAAAGATTCTCCTTGAATTGAGTTAATCATGCAAATTAAGGTAATCAACAATAAACCTCGAATTTAGCAAATTGAACAGCTAGACCTTAATTTAACCTAATGAACCTAAATTAGGCTAAATTCTTATCAACGACAATGTCGATGCTTCTCCTCTTTCTAATTTTTCATCAAATAACAGTAATGAAACTAATGGGTAAATGATTATGAACAATATGGATAATGAGTTCTGGTGAAATTCAATTTGGAGATGCCTAAGTGGTCGAACAGGTGTAAATGGTACAAACATCAGAAAACAAGTCAGTTGCCGTTACAGCCACCCAATATCACCCAAGAATTGCTAAAATATGCCATTTGGCAAAGGGCTAACCAAACAATTTTAATAATTTCCCAATTTAAATCCATTCATTTTGAAATTCAGAGGAAGATAAATTCCTAACGCAAATATAATTTAAATGTCCTTGCTCCTCAATTCACATGTACGCATTATCATTCTTCAACAAATTTATCTTGCTAACTTGAGAGTCATGGGGTAAATAAACAAACATGAATGCACACAACTTAAAACATGAAAAAAAGAATCCTTATTTATATACGTTCGGTCACGTGAAATATTATATTCACGTATGGATTCTCCAACATGCCAAATTGGACATATTGGGATAACCTAATGATGAAAAGTAAGGCCCCTTTAATAGCCATTTAATTCTTAGTTTTCAGTTTTTACTTCTTGTGCTTAAGATATGGGAAAATATATGGTGGAAATGAGGAAGAGTAAGGAAGGATGTAAAGAAATGTAGAAGGAAAGGAGAAAAAATAAAAACTAAAAGCCATTTTTTGTTGATTTCACTTTCAAGATTTTGTTTTTCATCCATCTTTCTTTACTTCTTTCCCTTCCTATCTCCATCCTTCTTCGTCACTTCTTTTCCCCATATCTCCAACACAAAAACTAAAAACTAAAAACCAAATGGTTATCAAACGGACCCTAGCCTTATTATAATTTTCAAGCATCCATTTGATGTTAATGAATTTACAATTATATGGAACACATAAGGATCTTTCATCATGCCAAATTGGACATATTGGCTTTACCTTATGATAAAAGGTAAGGGCCCGTTTGGTAACTCATTGGTTTATAATTCTCAACTTTTACTTCTTGTGCTTCAGATATGGGAAAGTATATTGTGAAAATGAGGAAGAGTAGGGAAGGATGTAAAGAAATGTACAAGGAAAAGAGACAAGATAAAAACTAAAAACCAAAAGCTATTTTAAATTGTTTTCATCAAGATTTGTTTCCAACCATCTTTATTTATTTCCCCTTCCTCTCTCCATCCTCTTCCTCGATCCATTTGCCCATATACTTTCCCATATTTCAATCACAAAAAGTTAAAATTAAAAGCTGAAAACCAAATGATGATCAAAAGGACCCTAGCCTTCTAATAATTTTCAAGCATCAATTTGATGTTAATGACTTACAAGTATATGGGACACATAAGGTTTCTCAACGATGCCAACTTGGACATATTGGTATAACCTTATGATAAAATGAAAGGGCCTGTTTGATAACCATTTGGTTTATAATTTTACGTTTTTACTTCTTGTGCTTAAGATATGGGGAAAGTAAATGGTGGAAATGAGAATAGTAGGAGAGGATGTAAAGAAGGAAGGAAGACAAATTAAAAACTAAAAATAATAAACCAAAAGCTACTTTAAGTTTTTTTTTCACTTTCAAGATTCTGTTTTCTTCCATCTTTCATTATTTCTTCCTCTTCCTCTCTCCATCCTTCTTCAACACTGCTTTTCCCCATATACTTTCCTCATATCTCAAGCACAAAAAGTAAAAACTAAAAACTAAAAACCAAAAGGTGATCAACGGACCCTAACCTTCTTAAAATTTTCAGTTAAGCCCCTAAATTTGATGTTAAAAACTAACAAGTAAAGCCCTTAGCAATCAAATATACAACCCATCGCTCCCCAAATAAGCATATAAGGCTTTCCTGGTCCTGTGTTTCTACTTTCTATATCTCTAAGGTGATTATCCTAAAGCCTCTCTATTTAAATCCCCACCTGTAGCATCAGAGGGATTGGATAACCTTTCACATCTTAGGCCTTGATCAGTGTTATTCGGGAAATAAGCAATTCGACATAGATTATGCAGGAGAAAGGCTTCTCTTCCTATAGGAATAATAGGATTGCAGCGCAAACTCATGAGACATTCTACCAATACAAAAGTAGCATAATGGATATACCTGGTTCCCCTGTTAGATACCCCATATGGTATACTCTCCATCTTCAACTCAGATGCATTGCTTCCAAAGCATAGAGCTCCACTATTTCCCATTGAGTGTAAGGGCATGCTCTGGAAGCTCCCACTGTGGCTGCAGATCCCAATCACACTGTCTGACGTCACAGTCGACAAAGATTGAGAGGAAGTTTGTGATTCCACAAGCTTTCTTGAACGATAACGGCCTCGGTTCATGTGCCGCTCGCAATACTTGGACTCCGGATGTGCATCTTTGGAGCACCTCCATTTCTTGCCATCCGTCCTCCGGCACCGCCCTGGCTCCGGGTCCATGTTCTTCCGGCTATAGGAAGCCACTACAATCACATCAACGAGAGTCATCTATCTATACCGAAAATCCAAAAGATACAACAATACAACATGCATATCACAACAACAGTTGCCGAGTAATTCTGGAATTAGAACGAATCAAATCGATAATAAGAACAAAAAAATGATGGAAATTTGGAGGAGAGAATTACAGGTGGGGTGGTGGCGTAAGAAATTGGGGGAAATGAGATTGAAACTGGTGCGAATAGGGGCGAGGAGTTCAGAAGGAACAGGGAGTCCTGCCTTGAGATACTTGAATATCAAAGCTTGATTCTCCATCTCAGCCCATTGCGCCACTGTGAAGAGCGGCGCGTGACCTTCATTGCCCACCGACGACCCGCTCATTTCAGTCTAAATGCTAACAAAACCATCCAAATCTCAATTAGTCACAGAATATTATATGTACATATACACACACAATACACAGAGGAGAGGAGAGGAGAGGAGGAGGTTGTTACCTTGGAGACGGTGATGGAGAAGAGGGGTTTGGCCATATTCTTTGGGGAGTAAAGAAATGAGAATAACTATCTGTGTACCACCCATTGTCTTTTTCGATTCCGTTTAATTTAGCCTAGGCGGCGGTGGTTCTTTAACCCTGTTTGTTTTTTTTTTTTTTTTTTTTTTTTTGAAACTTTAACGAAAAATTCTAGTACTATTTATTGTAACAAAAAAATCATATTTTTACATTAAAAATATTAATTCTGATACTATTTATTTTACTTTTTATTTTGTCATTATTAAAATTGAAAATTTTTAAGAGCTTTTGATTAGTTTTCCTTTTTTTTTTTCTTTTTCTTTATACCTACCACCAGTTAAAGCAAAAATTTCAAGTCTAACGGTCCAAATTTAAATTTAATGATTAAAATAATAAAAAAATTCTTTCATATATTTTATATTCTTTCATAGTGTTTCACGAGTTTTATAGTGTTGATTTAATATTTTTCAATATATATCGAAACCTAAATATTTTTAGGTTAAAATGTTCATAATAGTAAGGCTAAATAGCCAAAATGGTCCATGAGATTTGCATAATTCATTACTTTTGTCCCTAACATTTCAAATCCATAAAAGTAGTCTCTGAGATTGTCCACCATCCATCATTTTGGTCATTCCGTTAAAAACTTTATTAAGTATCCCGAAGCCCATGGCCGGAAGTATGGGTAATTTTCAAAGATTCGTAACTCAATCGTTTCTTAACAAATTTGACCCATAATGTATCAAAATGAAGATAGGAAAGTGTAGAATAAGATTATACCTATTTGAAAGCCCAATGGCTACCATAGATGGCCAGAAAATAGCCTCAAAGTTGACTGGTCCGAAGGAAAATTGGAAAACTCACCGGAAACTGGGTAAACTTTAAACGTTTAGTATTGAAGAAGTTATGAACGTTTAAAGTTTACCCAGTTTCTGGCGAGATTTCCAGTTTTTCCTCGGACCAGTCATCTTTGAGGCTATTTTTCGGCCATCTTCGGCAGCCATTGGGCTTCCAAATAGGTATAATCTTATTCTATACTTTCCTATCTTCATTTTGATACATTATGGGTCAAATTTAGTTAAGAAACAATTGAGTTACGAAGCTTTGAAAATTGCCCAAACTTCCGGCCAGGAGCTTCGGGATACTTAACGGAGTTTTTAACGGAATGACCAAAATGATGGATGGTGGACAATCTCAGGGACCACTTTTATCGATTTGAAATGTTAGGGACCAAAGTGATGAGTTATGCAAATCTAAGGGACCATTTTGGCTATTAGCCTAATATTAAATTAGGATAGTCTGCATAATTCCTTGGTGTATGCTTTTCGTAGACGATATAGTGCTGATAGATGAAACACAGGAAGGGGTAAATGCGAAGCTTAATCTTTGGAGAGAAGTGTTGGAATCTAAAGGTCTTTGCCTAAGTCGATCAAAGATAGAATATATGGAGTGCAAGTTCACTGCAAATGGAGGCCCAAATGCGTTAGGGGTGAGGATCGGAGATCAGGAAGTACCAAAAAGCGACCGCTTTCGCTACCTAGAATCTATCTTGCAAAAGAACGGAGAATTAGATGGAGACCTTAAGCATAGAATACAAGTTGGATGGATGAAGTGGAAGAGTGCATCCATCGTGTTGTGTGACCGCCGTATGACACAGACGCTCAATGGAAAATTTTATAGGACGGCAATAAGGGCGGCGATGCTATATGGCATGAAATGTTGGGCGGTGAAGCATCAACACATACATAAAATGGGTGTAGTGGAGATGAAGATGCTTCGTTAGATATGTGGGCACATGATAAAGGATAAAGTTAGGAATGAGGATATCTGAGGCAAAGTAGGAGTAGCTGAAATTGAAGGAAAGATGAGAGAAAATCGGTTACGGTGGTTTGGACATGTGCAAAGAAGGACTACTGACGCTCCGGTTAGAAGATGTGACTACGGGACAGAGGTCCAGGCTCGAAGAGGTAGAGGAAGACTTAGGAAAACTTTGGAAGAGACTTTAAGAAAAGACTTAGAGTACTTGGATCTAACGGAGGACATGACACAGAACCGAGCGCAATGGCGTTCTAGGATTCATATAGCCGACCCCACTTAGTGGGAAAATGTTTTGTTATTGTTGTATAAAGTTACGTTAAGAAAAAAAAATCCTAAATTCATTTTTTTTACTAATCTTGGGCTAAAAATTTAACCTAGAAAGGATTGGAGCAGAAAAACTGTTTCAGGATTAAAATCTAAATTTTCTAAATTAAAAATTTTAAGTTTTAACCCAAGGGTTATATATGATCTTAGTGCACCAGAAATTTTGGAGTCGAAGTTATATTTGACTCTAAATTTGATTCGATTTCAACTTTTAATTCAACCAAAAAGATAGTAATAATTAATTGATAGAAAACACGACTACAACATAATTACAACGTGATTACAAGAAGGGTGTCAACTCGATGGAATGAAGAGTGCAAATCTATCACAATAGATCGGTGGTGACAGAACTTAAACCCATAAAATACAAAGCCAATCATTTAAAAGCAAGGTCACACAAACAAACACAAGTTACAATTAAACCAGAAGGGAATATGTTAGGCGGATAGCAGGGCAAATCTACCTGCCGTCAATGGAATATGTTGACGGATTAGAGAATATTTTGTAACCATGGCAGAATATTCTATCGTTTCTACCTTTTTCGATCGCCGGCGCTGACGTCCATTTCGCCGGGACTTCTGGGTTTTTTTATTGGAAACTTCTCAAGGTCAGAAAAACTCATTTCTCAACCATTTTTCACGATTTTTATGTCAGAATTAAGATAGAGAGGTATGAAACTAGAATTTGCCTACTAGGAATCCCAAAAGTGGCCGGAAATGACCTAAAAGTGATCGAATGATCTTGTTAACCTTCATCAGTAGACTTCCTTTTGTGTGGCACCATTTCTTCGAAGTTGGTTCACCAGACTTATTGTTCTTCTTCTTCATCATCATCTTGGGCTCCTTAAAAGATCGCGGCCCTTTCTTCACTAGCTTCGCCTCAATCCAGATCGGGTCGAGATTAGCTGTTAGGAGCATTGCCTGAGGCCCAGACTTGGAAGGTTTTTCCTTCCCATTCTCCATCAACAATCTTTGTCCTGTTTGGGTAAGTTAGTGATGCAAGTCCCTCATTGAACACTTGCACACGCCTAGAAGAAGTAGCAGTGCTTGCTACCTTTGGAGAAACGACTCGCCTCAAAACCCATGGTTCTGACAGTTGGAACCCCTCAAAAAGACAAAAAGCAATTTCTCCAACTTCGTGCAAGCGCGATGTGTATATCCCCCGAAGGTTGATTATGAGACTTACACATGACGCAATTAAGAAAAAAATATGGCAAATTAATATTTGAGAAGACATTAGCTAAATTAAAATTGATGTTTGGAGAAAAAAAAAAGGTTCCAGGCTATCTTCAATGCACGTGAAAAGTTGAAGTCAAATGTAACTTTTAACTTCAAATTGACTCAATTTCTCTCCGGTGCATTAGGAAAAATATAACATTTAGTCTTCAAGAAAGCCCTATATCTTGTGGATTATTGTACTTATTTCGCATCCTTAAATTTGGGTGCAATTGCAACCTCATACATCTTTAAAACATTTCAATCTCATCTAGTCACTTATTTTTTATTTCAAAGTCATGCATCCATTAAATTTTATGTCAATTTTATCATTAAATGATAAAGTGACAAATTTAAGACCCACATTTTTTATAACGTGGCAAACAAAAAATTTAATTATATACAAAATAATTTAAAAAAGGAAAAAGGGGGCTAGTTTTAATCATCATGTTGTAGGCCTCTTTGATTGAACTAATCTAAGGGATTAGAGAGAGGAGGGGCCGGCGGTAGCAAGAGGGAAGAGAGAGTGATTGAATTGTGAGGTGTGTTTGTATCACCCTTATTGTGCCTTTATTTATAGTAGTAGGATAGGCAAAAACCTTACTCTTTTAGGATTACAACTCTTAATAGGTAATCAACTCCTAATAGGAATATAAGAGATATTCCTAGATCTACTAGGATTTACACAATCACATTCGTATTCTAAATATGACTGCAACACTCCCCCTTGAGTGTGTAAATACTCAACAAACCATCACATCAGATCTTCAGCAGATAAGGTAGAATAGTTGATGAAGTCATCAACACAATGGGTGAACACGAGTCTCAAATTTAAATAAAATATGCATTGGTAGTAAAACTCACAAAACCTTGCTATGGTAAAACCCAAGGTATGGGGAAAACCCATAGACTAAGGAAAAAATTGAAAAGTATGCATAATGTCTAAAAAAAATGTCAAATATGATGAAAGTAGTGAACTCAACAAAGTATGATCATCCCAGGATAGGTGCCTCATTAAAACCTTGTTAGGTAGCAAAAACCCAGTGGGAAAAATGCTCCTAATCGTAGGAAAAAGAGTACATTAAGATCAATTGAGTATACTTTTAGATACTCCCCCTAAGTTAGACATAACTTCCAAATAAGAGAACTACAAGCGATTCAACTCAGATAATTTACACATATTGTTGATGCACAAAATCAGTGAGACTTTGGAAACAACGTAAAGTGTCAAGTTTGTAACCTTCGCTCGATTGCTCCTGTCACCTAGTGAGGATAATATGTAAAGAGATAAAGATAGGGAAGCAAACACAAGATGTACGTGGTTCATCCTAAGTTTGGCTACGTCCACGGAGAAGTAAAGGAGTTCTCATTAATAATGAAGGGTTTACACAATACATAGGTTCAAGCATAATCATCATTAGTGAGTCCTAATGATTAGTTTAAGTACAATAATGACATTAGGGATTAATTGTAGGAGAATGGTCTCCTTTTATAGTTGAGGAGAGTCTTTAGCTTTTGTCTGTGGTTGATGTGGAACTCTATGAGCTTTATTCTGATGTTGACATGTGCCGCGTTGTGATTGGCTTCCTGGTTGGAGAGAAACTTTTGTGCTTCGGTAGAGGTGCCTCAGCATGAACCCCTCAGTGGGTCCTTAAAGGTATGACGTTGACCGTTGCTCGGGAGTTTCGGGATTGGTCAAGTATGGTACAAACAATACTCCCATAAATTCCCGAGTGAGGAAAACTTTTTAATATTGCTCACTTTTCATTCAAGTTGTGGCCCAAGACTTTACCTTTAAGTTTGGAGGCCCAAAGTCTTGTAAGCCTAGGCAGAAGGCTTTCACTTTAAGTTTTTTTTTTTTTTTTTGTATCTCTTTGATGACTATGCCCTACCCCAATAGGTCAACACCCAATTTATTTTATTTTTTATTTTTTATTTTTTTGTGTGGCTCCCCATCAGCTCCCCATTTCGAACCTTAAGCTTTATCAGTCTTCATTGCCGTCCGTCTCCCCTCCTTCATATTTCTCTATCATTATTTCATCTCACCAAACCCTTATAACCTCCTTTACTCCACTGTGAAATATGTTTGTGGCTTATGGTAGCTCCCCACTCTTGATGTCGTCGTCCTGGTCGTCACCTTTGTACCATCAGAGCTCTTGCACACTCCACCCTCTATCTTATTCCCCAGCTTTCTGCCCGTCCCTTGTACTATTTCCTTTTGGAGATCCCAAGATCTAGGATATGTGGGTTCTGCAGCAGGTCGTGAAGAGGGTTGGTATTTACCAAAACTCAGGCATAGCCGAAGCCTTAGGGCTCTGTGGTTATTGGAAATTGCAGTGAGGTTCGGCTTATGGGTATATTAAGGGTGATGGTAGATTAGAGTTGAAGAAATGGAGAGGTGTGGTGGTAGACAAAGCTCGGGTCTGTAGGGTGTGAAAGGATTTGAAATTCTGGTTTATAGGTATATTAAGGGTGATGGGTTAGGTGAAGGTGAGGTGGTCTGAAAGTGCCTTGGAGGTGTAGGTGTAGTTCAAAGTAGGAGGTCGTGGTCGGAAGGGGTTAGAGGCGTTGTAGCCATGGGTTTTGGTTCTGGGTTTTGATGGGGGTGCTTTCATCACGAAGGTCACGTGGACCAAGAGGTGGGGTCTTTCATGATTTTGATATTGCCATCAATCCTTAGCACAATATTCAATGCTTCCTGACTGTATTTGTTTTAAATATGTATATGGAGGAGTACTTTTTCCAAGCCTGTATCATATATGAAATTAATTGTGCTTTTGTGTATGATATGTTTGAAATTGTATACAAGAGAAATGTTTATGTTTATATGTTTGTTGTTGCACAGATTGATAAACTGTTGGGCTTTGTGAATTTTCTGAATAGTTGTGGCAAAAGTTTGTGTTTGAAAAATAGATTAATAGATAAAAGCTTGGGATTATTGGTTAGTAGGAAGGTCTTTTAGTTGTAGGTTCTTTGCTTTTACATGGGTATAGCTTGAGTGATCTAATACGAGACAAGCTATATAAATAGGTTTTGCTTCCACACTCTTGAGGAAGAGTGTGGAAGGCTTTGTTGAAATTATTTGTTGAAGCTTTTGGTTAAAGCCCTTTTTTTTAAGCACATTAATAGATTTTGCTTCCACTCTTCAAGAAGAGTGCGGAAGACTTTTTGAATTTTTTGTTAAAGCTTTTGGTTGAAGCTTTTTTGAAGCACATAAATAGATTTTGCTTCCACACTCTTCAAGGCTTTTTGAATTTTTTGTTAAAGCTTTCGGTTGAACCTTTTTTGAAGCACATAAATAGATTTTGCTTCCACACTCTTGAAGAAGAGTGTGGAAGGCTTTTTGAAATTGGGTGTGGGAAGCTCTCTCCCTCTAAGGGGTGTGGGAAACTCTTTACAGGACCTCATAAGTTGATTTTGCTTCCACTCTTGAAGAAGAGTGTGGAAGGTGTGGATGCAAATTTCTTCCTTCTTGTTCTTGGATGAAAATGCACCTGCAAAAACAATTAACACCTTAGGTCAAGGCCAAGAGCTTCACGTCCCCACGATGAATTGGGGGGGGAGGGGGGCTTTGGCGAAGAACCTCCGATGTCAAAGTTAGAATTTTAAGGGAAAGTGTTTGGAGAATTTAGAGAATTTTGCAAGAGGATTCAACTTAGGTTTTTAGAGAAAATGGGGTGGTATTTATAGGGGTGTGGTCGACCCTCTGGGAGAGATAGGAACTGGCCACTTTAGTGGTTTTTTGGGTGTAATTTACAATTAATTAGCTAATTAGTAAATTAATTGAGTAATAATCAATTAATTAACCAATTAATATAATTTCAAAGAAATAATTTGGGAGTTACCTTATGGGGAGGATTTGATGAGGATAGATGAAATAAGTTTTGAATAATTACCTATTTTGATCACTTTTGACCTTGATTGAATTGTGATTGTCCGCTGCTCGAGCGTAGAAGCTTCGGTGTGCCTCATGGGTAATTTTGTCTTTTTACCCTAGAATCCATGTGTCGCCTCCATATTTTTCTTGATTATTTTTGGCTCCACAAATGCCCCTACACTTGTTGGGCTGCTCGCAGGAAAGGGAAACAAGTGTAGAGATCTTCTTGCTTTGGGAAACATAGGATTGTTTCTTGTTTTGATGTAGATTCCCTCTTTAATTGGAAATTAGATCCTTCTAGGAAAAGGGAATAAATTTCTTCCAAAGTCTATTTAAGTCCACCTTAAGTGGATTATTAAATCAACTTTGGAGAGCAATTTATTTTCCTACAAGAGAGAGAAAGCTTAGAGGATATTTGTTCCCCCTCCTCTAGCAATCTTCTACATCTTGCCTATGCAAAGGATCATCTTTCGTTGCTTGCTTCGTCTTCACGCTGCTTCAAGGTAAGAAAAATTAATTTTTCCTTGTCTTCGTTATTTTTTGGAGCATCGGGGCTTGAAATTTGGCTCGACGAGGGTCGAGGAGGTGTGAGAAAAAGATTTGGAGTAGGTCATGGCATTGTTGCCATGGGTGACAAGGTGGCGCGGGTGAGAAAAGGATTTGGAGTAGGTCACGGGATTGTTGTCGTGGGTGACAAGGTGGCGCAGCGGTGGCTTGGCTCGGCTTGGGCCAAAGGTTGGCGAGGCTGGTATGGGCTAGGAAGCTACGTTAGATGAGTGGACTTCGGCTCACGGGAAGAAGTGGAAGAGGGAAGTGTGGGGGCGCCAACCCCCCTCTGGTGGAATTAGGCTATGAGGCATGTGGGCCAAGAGAGAATAAACCAAGTCGTGGGGCCTGACGTGGCTGCTGGGCTCATGCGGCTTGGGTCTTCAGCTTTTTTTTTTTAATGGGCCTGGGCTTGTGCTGGTGTATGAGGAAGGGAGAAAGGCTAAGAGTTTGGCATGCTTGAAGCTTGGGCCGAGAGTTGCTTTCCTTTTTTTTTTTGCAAGTAGTAGTCTAACAAATTTTCTTCGTGTCTTTGTAGAATTTCCTCAAGCATGTCTTCCTTAAACCACAAGAATGATGATGGTGTGTGCTGCCATTGATCATCACGACGGGTCTTTAAGCAAGGTATGCTACTTTAAGGCTGCTCACTTCAAAATTGGCTCTGATGACTCATTCAGGGATTTTCTCGAGGCATATAGGCATGGTATTCCATCGGGGGTGCGAGTGAAGCGCGTCAAGGATGGTAGCAGCCATGAGCCATGCGATAAGACTCGAAGAGCCATCAAATTCCACCCTTACTATTTTGTGTTAGGATTTACTTTTCCCATGCCGCGTTTCTTCCAAGAAGTGCTCTGCTCCACAAAGTGTGCCCCTACTCAATGCTCTCCAAATGTGGTTCGTGTGATGGTGAGATTTTTCAATCTAAGCCAATTCTTTGACTTAGATCTAATCGTTAACAAATTTTGATACTTCTTTGACAGAGGCCACATCGAGAAAGTTAGGCAGCTGCGATCCTGCCATAGACTCTTAGATCATTCGAGCAAGAGAGATCATGACTGGGCCAAGAAGATTTTGGAGATAAGTGGAGAGTAGGAGTCTGATTCTTCCCCCGAGCTATGTGTTCCAACGGTCTTCATATTCGGTAAGTAGGTTGCTTAATCTCTTGGCTGCTTTGTATTTGTGCAAAGTTGCTATCTAATTTTCTGATTGTCTCATGCTGCTTTTGTAGATTCGAAGTTTGGCTCAACTCCTAAGACTTATCCGGACATGAAGAAAGTGCATATCGCTCTGGGTATCCCTTCCGAGTACCGTGAGTGGCGTTGGCTGCTTAGTCATCTTTACTAGGAAAAAGGTGGGCTACCCCCAAGAGATGAGATAAAGCTGATCAAGGCAGAGGCATTAGCTCGTCCGATTGTAATTGTGGAGCCTGTTCCCAAGCTTGTGATTGACTTAACTTCTTCCAAGGGTGAGAAGGATGGGGCTGCTTGATCTGTGCCGGTGACACATGTCGTTCCAAAGGTGGTTAGTTCAATTGTTGATAGGATTGCTCAGCGTATAAGTTCCTTCGTACCTCCAGTGCCAAAATTTATGCCAAAACATCTGTCTGGGGCTAAGTCTGGTTCACCTTTGGAAAGGCTTACTACTATGAAGAGTGACAAGGTGCCTTTGCCTGCTAAAATGGCGTAAAAACCCGTTCCCTCTACTGCTGATACCAATTCGTTTGCTGAGAAGAATGAGATTGCTCGTGCGGGTAGTTGTGAAAAATTTAGTAAGTCTGTTTCTTGGGAAGTTGTTGAGATTTGTACACTTTTAAGACTAGATTTGCTGGAAGACATGAATATGTGTGCCAAGTTTGTTGATGGAGTCAAGGAGGTTGTTGGCCCAAGTTCCTTTATGAAGCATACGACCGAGTATAAAAGGACTGCTCTGTTGGCTATGATGCAGAAAATGACAATTCTAGCAGCCGAGTCTATGTTCCTTAATCAAGAGGATACCAAGGTTACCAAGGAGGTGGCAAGAACAGTGGCAGCCGAAGTCTGCTCCTCGGCCAAGAAAGTTAAGAAGTTGGAATCCAAGCTTGTTGCTTTGAATGTGTCTAATATTTTTGCCCCCACTTCTATGCAGCTTAAGACTGCTCACCAAGAGATTGTGGATTTGAAGACTAGGCTTGACGCGATCCAAGTAAAGTATGAAAGTGCAGAGAATGAGATATGGAGTTATATACCTTGGATTCAAGACCTTGAGCGTGCCGTCTCTGAGCTCCGCTCCGCTGCTTATGCAAATGATGAAGAATTGATTGCTGCTTACAACTAGTGATCCACTTCAAGAAGGTCGTTGATAGGCTTAAGCCTCAGGTGTTAGAACTCTAAGGTGGTTTGAAGATCAACGACAGTTTGAAAAAAGAAGTGAAGAGTTACAACGGGTCCGTCCTTGTTTACTAGATGAGAATGAGTAGTTGAAAGGTTTGAGGCTGGGTTCGAGGCTTTGCTTACTCAGAGTCAAGCTGATTTCTACAAGTTAGGTTATGTAGACCATCTCTTTGGGCGGCTGACTATGAGTTTTTTGGTAAAGACTTCGAGACCTTCTCTATTTCTTCAAAAGAGTTGCTTGCCTTTACTTTTGAGACTTCTATTGGTGAGGTAATTGGAAAGGTTGGTGCCCAAAGTGGGGCAGCTGGGGTGAAGCATCGGATGGTGCAGCTACTGAAAGTGTTGCAGCTGCTGAAGGTGTAGCGACCGAGTAGTCGTGGTATATCCAAGTTGCTGAAGAGTAGTCTTCTAGGTAGCCTTTAAGATTTTTTTGTTTTCCTTGTTGCTTTTGCTTTGCTTGAACTCTTTCAGTCTTTGCTAGTTGTTTATCAATTTTACTAGAAAATTTAATAAACTTGTTTCCTTTGCTTTTCTCCATCTTCGCTTCTTTTGTTCATGCCCTAACCTTTAGACTTTATAGACCAGTGGCAGGCGTACCACTTTTCTATAAGCAGACAGGCACATGTAGCTTATGCAGCAGTAGGTGTTGGCGTAGAACTTTGCAAACTTGTTAGCTATAGGGTTGGCAGCCGAACGCCTTACTTACAGAAGCAGACAAGTCTGCGTAACCACCACTAGGATATTAACCTTGGCTTTCTCCAATTCTGTAGGTTGCATAGCAAGTATCACAACACTTTAAGACTTAGTGTAGGTCATTTCACACTTGGCAGAGGTGAAGCTTATCGATTACGTAACATGTCGGCAGTGGATAAAGCTTCGTGTATGCACGCTAAATGACTTTAAGACTTATACAACCTCACATTCTTGTTTAGCCTTTCACAAGAATGTGAGGTTGTATAAGTCTCGTGCAGCTTTACTGCTCGAAGGGCAAGCTGTAGGCAGTCTTCTACAAACCATAGGTTACCTTAGCGCACTCAGCAACAACTTTAGGGTTCTAGGGTAACCGTATATAAGGCGTATTGCATTATGTGCCCCATCCGTCTCTAAAGCCCAGCTCTCCACGGATTAAGCCAAGAGACCAAAAATCCTTTAGTTAGCTAAGCCTTGAAAAAGACCATTGTGGCTACTTCTAGGAATCTCGGCGCAAGCCATCGTGCATCTAGTTATACTAGGGCAGCCCTGCTCATCCACGTATGGATATTCAGAGTGTATAGTTTATCATCCTGCTTTGGAAAACATACCCATGTGGGTGTCGGGTGTTTACCCTCTTGCATTAGAAGGCATGGTTGGTCATTCGGGGGTGCAATTCCTACGGTGAGTCCCTAAGAAAGGTGCGGTCATCTTTTGAAGTGCAGGAGTGATTAGTTGTTGTAGACATGTAGTCGAGCCAAGTTGTAAATTACTTCTGAATTCTTCATTGAAAAACGAGTGAAACGAACGAAAACTTAGCTGTAAAGTAGAGACTGCATAATAACTGGATAATCCTTGGCTTGTAAGGTGGTGCCCGTTGAGATGCTTGAGTTCTTCGGGCTTTGATATAGCAAGTGGTCACTCATGGTACTTCCTCATATTGTAGGCGTTCCATTATTTTTCAATCTATTTGTCGTTCCATTGTACCCTTGCCCTATTGTGCTGATCTTGTACAGACCTTCCCAGATGGGATCTATCTTTTTAAAGCCTTATCTGGGGGCAGTGATGAAGGCTTTTCTTAGGACTAGATCTTCAAGTTGAAACTGCCGAATCTTAGTCCTTTTGTTGTAGCTGGAGAGTAGCTGCTGCTGGTAGGCTACAATGCGGGTGATGGTCTGCTTGCACTTCTCCTCTGCCAAATCTAAGCTTGTGGCCATCTCCTTACTGTTCTGCTAAATGCTTGGTAGTAGAGTGCTGATACTTGGCACGATGACATTGGGAGGAATGATTGCTTGTGAACCAAATACCAAAGAGAAATGATTCTCACCAGTTGCTCATCTTTTGGTGGTGCAATATGCCCATAGACATCCGGGGAGTTCGTTTGGCCATTTTCCCTTCTTGTCGAAGAGGGATTTCGTGAGGCAGTCGAGGATCGTCTTGTAGGATGCTTCGGCATGCCCATTGCCTTAAGGATATCTTGGCGTGGACATGTGCTGCTTGATGCCATACTTTTGGAAGAACTTCGCCAAATCATCGCATACGAATTGCTGGCCGTTGTCAATGATGATGGATTGAAGGATGCCAAATCTATAAATGATATTCCTCCATATGAAGTGCTCTATGTCCGTCTGAGTCGTGGTTGTCATGGGCTATGCTTCTACCCATTTGGTGAAGTAATCGGTTGCCACAATCATTATGCCTCTACCCCTAGTAGTGGGCGGCATTGGCCCTATCAGGTCGATTGCCCACTGCATGAACGGCTAATGACTCGTCTGCAGTGTAGTTCGCTAACAAGTAGTGTTGGTACTGGCTTATAGCGTTGGCAGTGGTCGCACTTTTGTACTAATTCCTTTGCGTCTTGATGCATGGTAGGCTAGTAGTAGCCTACGTTAAGAGCCTTCTGCGCTAAGGATCAACCTCTGGAGTGGTTTCCACAAACGCATTCGTGGATTGAGCTTAGAACCTTTGGGTCGTCAGGAGATGCTAGGCAGCGAAGATGTGGTTCGGTGTAGGATATTCAGACGAGAATGTCATTCTACATGTAGTAGCGTGCTGCCTTTATTTGGAGCTTTCTAAACTCCAACCTTTTCGTGGGGACTGTGCCATTGACTAGGTAATCTATAATAGAACTTTGCCAATTGGGAGTTATACTAACCTGTGACACTTCGGTTGCCGGCTCCGCCTCTATGCTTGGCTTGTCTAGAAACTCCACGGGGATAGAGCGTTTGAGTTGATGGTCGAGGGTGGAGCTTAGACCGGCTAGTGTGTCCGCGTGAGCATTGTCTGCCCGTGGAACTTGAGTGAGAGTGTAAATTTGAAATGCCTCAAGTTGCTTGTGTACTTTCTCTAAGTATTGTGCCATCCTTAGATGTTTTTCCGTGTACTCCCCAGTAGTCTGGCTGGTGATTAGCTGGGAATCAGAATGAATTACGAGCTTTCTTACCACCAAGTCTTTTGCCATTCGGATGCCTACTAGTAAGGCCTCGTACTCTGCTTCGTTGTTGGATGCTTTGAAGCTTAGAGTGATCGCATGCTAGAGCATTGAACCGTCTGGGGTGATAAGGACCATGCCTGTTCCCGAGCCTTTGTAGTTGGATGTGCCATTGACATGCAAATGCCAAAAGTCTCCATTGGCGAGAGCAGGCGCTGCTAAGGTGTGCTCAGCTATTTCTGGGGTATCGTTGGGCTGCTCTGTTGCGTCGCCTAGGCTAGGTGTGAATTCTGTTATAAAGTCCGCCAAGGCTTGGGCCTTCATCGTCATGTGGGGTCAGAAAACTAAACCGTATTGGCAAATTCCAACACCCATTTCATCACTCGTTGAGAAGCGTCAGACCATGTAGGATTGATCGTAGAGGATATTGAGTTATGACGATGATTGTATGAGCTTGAAAGTATGGTCTGAGCTTCCAAGCTGCAACAACTAGTGCCAAAATTAACTTTTCGATCTTCGGGTATCTAGTTTCCACATCGAGAAGAGCTTTATGTTGGAAGTATGCCCACAAAGCAATTCATTTGATGTAATAGTTTTTGGAATACTTATTGTGTTAAACTATTATATGTTTAATGAAGGGCAAAGCTTATTGTCAATCATTATTTATTGTATTATGTGTTTAAGCAATAAGGGAATCCAAGGAATGTATTTAATTTAAGAGAGAAATGATCTAAGTAAGTTAGATTAACGAGACCTTTCTCTTATGTTCATTCCTAAAACGTTCCTAGCCATATGATTGCCAATTGGGCATTGACAATCCGCTAAGGTTAGTATGTGTTATGTTAACTCAAGTGTGAGTATGACTAGTCTCAAGTCATTTAGTGTTAGACACTAAGACAAACACATAGGTGCTCAAAATAGTAATCGAGTACACTGAACTACGATCAAAAGAGAGTTTGAACATACATGTCATGTAAGAACTTGTAAGTTGCAATATACAAAGTAGTCATTTAACCTGAGGCATCATAGATGTCTAATGGTTAGGTCTTTGATCTTTGATCATGTCAAAGGCATTCCATCAAGAGTGTTCACGACATTGTTGGGGTCAAGCTATCTAGTCATGTAGGCATATGAATGCACAACAAGGGATCTCTAACCTTCGATGGTGGAGGGAGAATACTTTGAGATATGATTCGAGAGTCTTTGGCCAAAGCATATGAACATGACTTAGTAAGTTTGTTCCAAATCATATTCAATTGAATCATATAGAGAAGTATCATATTGGATAGTAGACATGAAACAAACTATCACGCAAACAATGTGATTAAGAGTATTGTATTAGAGAAGGACCGTATTGCATTGTAATTGTAACTGGATAGGTTCTCCAACCACTTCTACTTAGCTTGGGTAGCCATTACATACTGCTAGGTGTCACTCATGATTTGTGGAAGTCCTGAAGATTAGCAAACACTAATCTTCATCAAAGGGAGAATTGAAATGTAGTTTCAATTCACAATCGATCGTTAAGAGTAACAATCGCCCACTGCCTCGCTAATTGAAACCTAATGGATCATGCACCAAGTAAGGATGAAAGTGAATAAATATAAATGTGATGGTTAAGCAATTAAATGGTGGATGGCCGACCATAGGGTGAGTGGTAGTGAACTTGGCATAATTGCAAGTTTGCCACTCAAATGTGAGGTGCTATTAAAGGAACTTTATAGCTTTACCACATAAAGGGTTTTCTTTGAGGAAAAAGAGCAAAACTCTTTCTCTCTTTGTCTTCCAAAGTGGTTGGCCACACTTAGAGAAAAATAGCTAGCAATCTTCCTTCCTCTAAGTTGTCCATTTCATCTTCACACATCATCCTTAGTGTGGAGATTTAGAGACACCAAACTTTTGGTGTTCTTGGAGTTCTTCTCCTCAAATCCTCAAGGAGCAAAGGAGAAGTAAAGAAGCAACCATCCAAGGAGCAAGAGAGCTGACTTGAAAGCCTTTTACTTAGGTGAATCCCTTGTGTAAACAAGGATAAGCTTCAGGGGTAATGAAACTCAAACTCTTTCTTCTCTTTAATTTGTTAAAGAATCTTTTGGTTCACCATTCACTAGGCTTTGAAAGTCATGGGTTTTAGAAATGTTTTGAATGCATGCCTACTTTAAAGTGTTAATAGTATGCTTATGTGTTCAAATGTTCTCACATGTTCCTAGCTAGAACAATTTTTTTTTTCCTTTACTTTAGAAGTGTAGAATACTAGCAGTTAGGCCCCCAACTCTTGTCGTATAAGGGCAGAGCTCACTGCTACTTCTGAGGCTGCCAAGTAGATGTATAAATCTTCCATTGCTTCGGGCTTGGATAGTAAGGGAGGTGATGTAAGATACTTCTTCAGGTTTTGGAAAGCTTTTTCACACTCATTATCCCATCTGTCTTGTTGTGCCCTCTTGATGGCCTTGAAAAAGGGCTTGCATTGATCGGTAGACCATGAAAGAAAGCGATTAAGGGTGGCTGCTCATCCGGTCAAGCTTTGGATCTCCTTCAAGATAGTTAGAGATTTCATCTTTAGGATCACTCAGACTTGTTTGGGATGTGCCTCGATTCTTCGTTGGGTTACTAGGTACCATAAAAATTTTCTTGAAGATACTCCAAATGTGCATTTAGTGGGATTGAACTTCATCTTGTACTTTCTAAGGATGTTGAAAGTTTCCGTCAGGTTGCTGATATGGTCTGACCGCTGCTTGCCCTTCACCATGATGTCATCGACATAGACCTATATGGTTACTCCAATTTGCTTCTTGAACATCATGTTTACTAACCTTTGGTAAGTGGCTCTCGTGTTCTTAAGGCTAAAGAGCATGACCTTGTAGCAGTAGGTGCCTCGCTTAATCACAAACATGGTTTTCTCCTTGTCGGGCTTGTACATGGCTATTTGGTTATAGCCGGAATATGCATCCAAGAAGCTGAGCAGTTGGTTTTCAGAAGTTGAATCTACCAATAGATTGATTCGAGGAAGCGGATAAGGATATTTTGGGCATGTGTAGTCTACGCAAACCCTCCATTTACCCTTGTTTTTCTTCATGACTAACACGACGTTGGTAAGCCATGTTGAGTGCACTACCTCTTCTATGAATTCGACCTCCAGTAGCTTGTCAATTTCCGCTTTGATGATCGCCACTCGCTCAGGTGTGAAATGTCTTCTTTTTTGGATCATCAGATTGGCAATGGGGTCGATGTGCAGCTTGTGGCAAGCTTTCTCGGGGTCAATGCCAGGCATGTCGGAAGGTGACCACGCAAAGATGTTATGATTTTCCCTAAGGAAATTAGTGAGTTCTTCATTCTTAGTTGGGCTTAGATGTGAGCTAATTATAGCCGTCTTTTTTGCCTGCTGGAGATTAAAAATGACATCCTCGGCGTCCTTTTCAGGTTTCCATCCTATCTCATTTGCTTGGGCACCATTTTCTTGATCTGCTTGCTGTAATTGCTATTGGGTAGTTTCTTTGTCCTTTCGGATCTCGGTAGCCTCTACAAGGGTAAAGGTCTTCTTTTTGGATTCCTTCAATACTTGCACAGTGCATCGTCGAGATGCGACCTTGTCAGACTTGATTTCTCCAACTCCTGTTCCTAGGATGTAGAATCAGATTTTTAGATACTTAGCGGAAGTGACGGCATCTAGCTTAATCAACCAAGGTCTCCCAAGAATCCTATTGTAGGGAGATGGGTCGCTTACGATCATGAACGTCTGCTTTAAGACAACTGGCAGTGTTTTCACGTCAAGTGTGATGTGGCCGATGGCAGTCGAGGTGTGCCTGTTGAAAGAGTACCTCCGTTCGGCGTATGATTGTGCTTTCCAGGCTCATCTTTTGAATTACTGAGAGTTGAAGTAGGTTGATTGCACTTCCATTGTTAACAATCATTCTCTTTATTATAGCATGGGGTAGTTGGACAGGTACTACTAGTGCGTCGTCGTGCGGAAAGTCGATGCTTTCTGCATTCTCCTCGGTGAAGCCAATAATGGGTCCAGGTTGGGTGTCAACTACTTAGACTTGTGAGACTAACAGAGCCTGGTGGATCTTTTTTTTTGGAGTTGTTGGTGGCCTCTAAGTGTTCAGATTCGGTAAAGATGTCATTGATCCGAATTGCCTTGGTTGGCGACTCCTCGTCGTCGTTTGCGTTCCTTCAAAGCTACGCAGCTGGCTTGTCCAAGTACCTGTCAACCTTGCCTTCCTTCACGAGCTTCTCCAGGTAGTTCTTCAAAGTGTAGCAGTCAATGGTTGTGTGACCGGATCCTCGATGGAATGCGTAATACTTGGTTTGATCCAGCTTGGAAGTACCTCTCATTGATTGTTTCGGCAACTTGAACCATGGCTCGTTCTTGATGTCACAAAGGATTTGGTAGATCGAGATTGAGACCTTAGAGTAGTTCCTAGTTGTCGGGCCTTTCTTGGTCGTGTGTCGGTCCCAACGCTTGGCTTCCTACCTGCTTTTGTTGGACTATTTTCTACCCTCTTTTTTTTAAGCCATTGCCGACTCTTTTTGAGGTTGCTCGGGCGCCTTGTCTATTCGTCGAGCTTCGTCCTAAAGTGCATGCTTCTCTGTCAAAGTTAGATCTTCTTTCATGATCAACTCTTCGAACAGTGGGTGGTCTACTAGGAGTCCTTTTTGGAATGCTGCACTTGTTATCGAGTCATTGCATCTGACTATCCTTGCCTTTTCTTCTTTGAACCTCTTCACGTAGTCGCGAAGCGACTCCTTTGGGTTATTCTTCACATTGAACAAGTGGTCAGACTTTTTCTTGATCAAGCGGTAAAATGAGTATTCTTTGGTAAAAACTAAAGAAAGATCGTCAAAACTCCGGATGGATCATGGCGGTAGAGTGTGAAACCAATCTTGTGCCTCGCCTTGCAAAGTGCTGGTGAATATCTTGCACATAAGAGCATCTTTGTTACGGTAAAGTACCATTGTGCTTCGATAATGCTTCAAGTGCCTCTCTGGATCTCCATCTTCTTTGAAAGATGTGAAATGTGGCATGTTAAACTTGCGTGAAGGCTCTGCCTGCTCAATCTCGTCCGTGAAGGGTGACTTGCTCATGTTAGTCATGTCCTGTTGTAGTGCTTCATCGGCCACTTCATTTCATTGGAAATCACACCTCATTTAAGAGCCTCTCTACCTTTTCCTGAATTTGCCTTTGTTGGGGTAGCGGAGCTTTCAGCTGCCCCAGCTCTTGATCTGCTGGTTTAGGCTGCTCTTTTACGTGCTCGGCTCGACTATGCTGTGACAGCTGTGCATGTGGTTCGTTCCTGGCAAGTGAGAGAATTCTTTGCAGGCTGCTGGTTGACTTGAGCCGGATTGAGTGACTGCTTCTTTCCGTCGGCCGTGCTACCTACTCTGATGTAATGTGAATGATGCTTTATTGCAGGCCTAGCCATGAATAAAAGCTTTGCCTGGAAGGCTACTCATGTTAATTATCAGAGTGTGGCCCCAACCATGAGTGTATGCTTGTCCGCGAGCTTAGTCGGGAGTGCACGCTCCTCGTCTAGGGCACGTTGGATCTCGGTGCACTGCAAGAGCTGATTCACCAAGGTCGTCTGTTGTGCAAAGGCGCTTGTCAACTCTATGACTTGTCGAGACAAGTGTTGTTCACCATTCGGATTGGAAAGAATGTGTCTCCTTGAATGGTGAAAGTGTGGTAGACTCCGAGCGCGAGATTTATGTTGGGAAATGTCAAATTCGGGAAGAAATGCAGTGAAAATGCCCCCGGTTCGATAGTAGGCCCAGAAATTTGAAGCAAGGATAATTGAACCAATCTTGGATCGATTTAGGCTGCTTGGAAGGCCACGAAAGCAGGTTGAACCACGGGAGTGGGCTGCACGGTGTGTGGCGCACGTGGGTGCAAGGCTAGGGCTCGGCTTGGCAACGTATTGGGCTCTACTCGAGTTTGAGTGGCTTGGGCCGTCTCGCCTTGGGCATGGGCCCGTGTGGGCTTGAATGGCATGGCTTGGGTCGTGGTTGTGGGGTCATGGGCCTTACCAAGGGTGGTTATCGTGGTGGTTGCCACGGTGGTGTCCCGTGCGGGTGATGCCGCTCTACTCATTATTATGTTGAGCCTTGTAGATTACCGCGGTCCTAATCCTTGAACGTTGGAATTTCCATTTGTTGAGGTTTCCGAATCTCTTGCCATTGTACTTTTCTTTTACGTTTTATCGAAGAATTTTTAGAAATAAAAATTCCAAGAATTAGAATGTATGAAAAATCTACAAATGAACAAAAAAAAACAAAAAACCTTGAATACGAGAGTCTTCTACGAGCGTTTGATCAAGACTCTCAATGAAAACACCAATTTGTGGATGCAAATTTCTTTCTTCTTGTTCTTGGACGAAAATGCACCTGCAAAAAATTCCAAGAGCCTCACGTGCCCATGATGAATGGGGGGTTTTTTAGCCAAAGAACTTCTGATGCGAAAGTTAAAATTTTGAGGGAAAAGTGTTTGGAGAATTTAGAGGATTTTGCAAGAGGATTCAACATAGGTTTTTAGAGAAAATGGGGTAGTATTTATAGGGGTGTGGCCCCTTTTGGAGAGATGGGAATCGGCCACTTTAGTTGTTTTTTTGGGTGTAATTTACAATTAATTAGCTAATTAATAAATTAATTGAGTAATAAATCAATTAATTTGCCAATTAATATAATTTGAAAGAAATAATTTGGAAGTTACCTTGTGGGGAGGATTTGATGAGGATGGATGAAATAGGTTTTGAACAATTATCTATTTTGATCACCTTTGATCTTGATTGAATTGTGATTGTCCGCTACTCCTACTCGTGCGTAGAAGTTTTGGTATGCCCCGTGGGTAATTTTGTCTTTTTAACCCTTGAATCCATGTGTCGCCTCCATATTTTTCTCGATTATTTTTTGCTTCACAGAAGACAATCTACATGCTATAGTTATCTTCTATGTGAAACCTCCTTATGCTTAAAATTAATTAATGATTGTTAAGCGGTTAATTAGTTGATTAATAATTAATAAATCAGTAATTAACAATTAATTAATTGATTAATTATTATCAAAATATTTACTAATTAGTTAATTAATTGGTAATTAATAATTAATTAATTTCATTTTTTTTTTTGAATTTTGAATTTGAATTTTCCTAACTTGTGTGGAAGTCCCAAGGCTTGACATGTGGGGCTTTCTCATGGGTTGAGTTTGAATTTCTTTGCCCATGTTGGACTATATAAGAAGGATGAATTTTCACTTCTTACATTGCTTTTATTTGCTCATTGTGTAGTGATTTTTAAAGATAGAGTGATATCTGGTTGAGAGTGGTTTCGATGGTGCTTGACACCATTCTCCGGTTAGTAGCCCTTTCTTTAGATCAAATGCATCCATTCTTGTTGAACTGTTTGAGTTTCTATGCATTCGGCTAAGAACATGATGAACCAGTTGAATTTTCATCATGACTTAGGAGCATTTTAGACTTCAATCCTTCATGTAGTAATAGAGGTGTGTGTTTCTATTTGTTGTAAATGTCAGGGTCTGAAGGTTCTAGTGATGAAGGCTTCTCTAGCTCTGGCTCTAGGTTCAAGCTGTCAAGGTCTTCCTTAGTGTCTTATGAAGAAGAAGTGTTTGGTGACCCTCATGACCACCAAACATGCCTTCCATCTGATGAAGAGGCGGGTGAGGAGCATAGGTCCAGGGATAGAGCCTTAGATATTGATGCATCCACTTCCCATGTGTCAGTAGTTGAGGAGGGTGTCCTTAATGCTATACCCATATTTCATTCCGAGTTTACGATGGACCACTTAGATAAGAACTTGCTCGATAGTATACATCAGCTTGATGCTTTAAGGGAGTCCTGCTGTATACCCAATAGCGTAGGAATGCGCTTGGTGCACAACAAAGAATTGCCTACTGATCCGCCTAAGGGTCATGTCATGTTCTATACCTAAATATTAGAGAAGTTGGTGGTAAGGTTTTCGTTGCATCCGTGGTTGCAAAAGATGATTGCCTTTATGGGATACGTGCCTGGGTAACTCAATCCTAGTCTATGGGAGACTTTGATTGGGACTTACATCATTTGGATGAAGTGTGGTCTAGGTGAACCTTCCTTCCCTTAATGGTGGTATTGTTATAAGATGCGTTTGACCAAGTTGTCCACGGGCTATGTTGAGTGTGCATGTTGGAGTGAGAAAAAACGTATAGTCTTTGGTAAGAGAAAATCATATTCTACTTGGAAAAATCGTGGGTGCTTCCTTTACAAGGGTTGGGAGCATGATAGAAGTACCACACCTGAGCGGCGCATTCTTACCCACTTCTAGACCATAGGTTGTAATGCATCCATTGTTTGAATACTCTATTATTTGTTGTGATCTTTACTTGCTTCTAACACTTTGCCTTATGTAGTGTCTAACACTTTGCATATTGCATTGTTTGCATACTCTATTATTTGTTATAATGCATCCATTGTTTGCCTACGTTTGCCTTTTTTTTATAATTTTTTTTATAACGTTGTATTTCTTCAAACAAAATTGTATTATTTACTTTGATTTTCTTTGTTTAGTGGAGAAGGTGAGCAAGAACGGGGAGGCTAGCACCAAGAAAGGGAGAAAAAAAAACCATGTTAGTTCCCATAAATGACATTTTGTTTCACAAGGGAGCTCGCAAGCATAGGGTAAAGCCAGTCCCTAAGCCTAAGTCTTAAGAGGAGGTCCTCAAGATTGCCACCTCCAAGAAGGCCAAAGCTAAGGCCATCGGATGTGCTACTGCCATAGTTGCAGAGGAGGAAAGGTGACTGTTACCTCCTTCCCCTAATATTGATCCTGTCTTTCCTCCAATCATGGAGCACGCTGGCCAAGAAGGTGATCCTAGCTCCAGTCGCAAGAGGAAGTACAAGGAAGAGTTTGGTAGTATCCCCTGGAAGGACTTAAAGGTTTCCATGCAGCCAAATAGCTTTACGTTCATCAATAATTGCCTTGCAGGGCGCAGAGCCACTGTTGACGAGTTCGGTGAGCCACTAGTTGAGTATGAATTGGATCATGACCGGATGATGAGGCTATTGCTTATGTAAGTGTTACTTTGTCCTTTCCTTACCTTTTCCTCTTTTTCCTTTGTTTTCATTTTCCTTTGGCACTAACGATCATCTTGCCGTGTAGGTCATGACTGAGTATGACGATAGATTGCGGGAGGTCGAACGATACAAAATGAAGCTTCAAGAGAGCAAGCAGCTTGTGGATAACGCTAGGAAGACAAGTAAAGCTTTGACTGAGGCAGTCCAGCTCAGGGACCAAACCTTAGAGATGTTGAAGAGGCGGAATGGTGAGAACTTACGACTTAAGAAGCAGTTGGAGGCAACTATCCTCAAGGCTTCTAAGGCCAAATGGGAGGTTAAATAGTAGAAGAATAGTTTCCCAATTGAGAGGGATACTGCTGTGTAGGAGTTCTTAGGCACCCAGGCCTTCCACCATGTCATCAGGCCCTATTGTGCCCAAGAGATTCAGCTTAAGAAAAAAAAATGGATGACCATCCTTGAGCGATACGACGGCGGAGGCATTATCAAAAAGTATCGTGCAGAGATGAAGGAGCATCGCCAAAAGGGTGAACCCTTTGTCCTCGAACTCAATCCCAGTAGTGGTGATGAGTCTGAGGATGACACTAGTGCTAATGAGCAGACTCAACAGGGTGAAGATGGTCTCGAAGATGCCGAGGATGGAGGCGATAACGATGTAGGTGAGACGCAACATGACAATGTTGAGAGTTCAACCTCGGAAGAGGATGATTCGTAATGCCTTCATTTCCTTCATGCACTAGTTTGTTGTATGTATGCCATGCGTTAAGTTAGGAGCTTAAGGTTTTTTTTGTTTACGGATGTTTACAACATTGCACTGTTTATTTTGATGTTAAGTGCCAAGTGTTTGCATTATAATTTATGAATGCTTAACTATGTTCGAATAAATCCCCTGTTTGGATACAACCCATAACTTGGGTATAATTGAATGGATACACCTTGAAGATGTTTGTTTATTTGCTTAGTCTTGTTGACAGATACTTAGACTTTATTTCATATTGAAGCTTCGAACTCGAGTATGTAATGTCATTTAAGTTGAAGTTTTAAGTTAGAATTTTATTAGGTCAGGGTGAGACCAAGTGTTTTGGTGCTAGGAATGTAAAGGAGTTAAGATGAAGTTATCTGAATCACCTCTTTATTAAGTTTGTGCCAGATGGCCTTCCTTACAAAAGATGTCGAATGGCTATAGCTCAACACTTGTACAATGTTAGTCCCCTTGTGATAGTACTTTAGGTGATCAACATTCCATGAATGGCCAAGGGTCTTGCCATCGGAACTTCTGAGTTTATAGGAGTCGGGGCGACTGATGTCAACAACTTCAAATGGTCCATCCTAGTTTGGACTGAGTGTGCCTTCGCTCAGGACTATGTCACAGAGTAATCTTTCCTTCAATACCCACCCCCTACTTTGAAAGAGCGAGGTTTGACCATAGAGTCATAATAGTTAGAGACGCACTGCTTGTAAGTGATGTTTCTCAAGTGAACCTGGTCCCTATGTTCCACGACTAGCTCTAAGTTGAGGGCAAGTTGTTTGTCATTTTCACTTTGCCTGTAATTCTTAACTCGGTATGTTGCTTTCTCGAGCTCAACTGGGACAACTGCCTTTGTACCAAAGGCAAGTAAGAATGGAGTTTCTCCTATTGAAGTTCGATACGAAGTTCAGTATGACCAAAGAACATAGGGTACAAGCTCTGGCCAACAACCTTTAGCCTTGTCTAAGCTAGTCTTCAAGATGTGCTTAATTATCTTGTTAATGGCCTCAACTTGTCCATTAGCCTGAGGATGAGTTGGGGAGGCGAAACATAAGTTGATGCTGAACTTAGAGTAGAAAATCATGAACTTCTTGTTGTCAAACTGTCGCCCGTTGTTTGTGACAATTACATTGGGAATGCGGAATCGGCAAAGGATGTTCTTCCATACAAAGTCTTCTATCTTTGCCTCATTAATGGTTGCCAAGGGTTCTACTTCGACCCACTTTGTGAAGTAGTCAACTGCAACGATAGCATAACGAACCTTGCCTTTCCCCGCAGGCATTGGGTCGATCAAATCAAGTCCCCACTGGGCCAAGGGCCAAGGGCTGATCATAAGGGTGAAAGGCTCAGGAGGGGAGTGAAGAATAGTTGTGTAACGTTGGCACTTGTCACAGGAACGAGATATTTTGATGGCATCCTGGTGAAGTGTTGGCCAATAATATCCCTAGCGAAAAACCTTGTGTGCTAGGGACTGAGATCCAGCATGATCTTTGCAGACTCCCTCATGTATCTCTCGAAGGACAATTTCCCCCTTAACAGGTGTAAGACACCTCAAGTATGGCATGGTAAAACCTCGCTTGTAGAGTTGGTCATTAATGACCAAGTAGTGGGTAAACTTGTATTGAATTTGCTTAGCTTGGACTTTATCATGTGGAAGAGTGCCATGAGCAAGGAATTTATAAATCAGGGTGATCCAACTATCCCCATGTTGTAAGTTGCACACTTCCATGGCCATGGTGCTTGGTGCTGCCAACAACTCGACATGAATATTTCTTCCAATCTCGTTTTCCACTGTTGAGGCGAGGCGAGCCAAGGAGTCTGCATGGCTGTTTGCCGCTCAAGGGACTTGGGTGATCTGGTAGTGGAAGTGCCTGAGCAAAAGTTGTGCTTGCACAAGATATGCTGCCATGGAGCTATCCTTAGCATCAAAGTTGTTTGTGACTTGGTTAACCACCAACTGAGAGTCGCTGAAGATATCAAATTGTTTAACTCCAAGGTATTTGGCCAAACATAAGCCTGCTAAAAAGGCTTCATACTCAGCCTTATTGTTTGATGCCTTGAATTTAAAGCGAATTGCATACTCTATTGGAATTTTGTTGGGCGTAGTAAGGACCAGTCCTGCTCCACATCCTTGTTGGTTGGATGAGCCATCAACAAACAAAGACCCATAATGGGGAAGGTTGGTTCTACTTTCCGAGCTTCCGAGGGTAACGAAGCCAATGCCTCAGGCGCAGAAGAAATGTCAACTGGTTATGTGAATTCAGAGATGAAGTATGCAATTACCTCAATTGGCTTTGGTTGGTAAGATATGTCAAACTCACCCAATGCTATCGCCTATTTGATCATTCATCCCGAAGTGTCTGGACTTTAGAGTATCTGTCAAATGGGGTGATTGGTAAGCATGATGATGGAGTGTGCTTGGAAGTAAAGGCGATGTTTTCGAGCAGACATGATCATGCTAAAGCTAATTTCTCAATGTTAGAGTATTGTGTCTCGGTATCTTGTAAGGCCTTGCTAGCGTAGTAGATGGGTCATTCATCATTACCATCCTTTCGAATGAGAACAGAGTTGACTGCTGAAGCTGAAACAGATAAATAGATAATGACAGTGTCACCAACTTTAGGTTTAGAGAGTAGGGGGCTTTACTCATGTACTTCTTAAGGTTCTTGAATGGCTCGACACATTCATCAGTCCACGTAATGCACTTCTTACTTCCCTTAAGTGCTTTGAAGAAATGAGCACATTTATTTGTGGCTTTAAAGATGAACCCGGTCAAGGCTGCTTCCTTGCCAATAAGGCTTTAAATGTCTTTTTAAGTTACTAGTTCTTTCATGTCAAGGATTGCTTTGATATTCTCGGGATTAGCTTCAATGCCTTGTTGGCTAATCATGAAACCCAAGAATTTGCCAGAGTCCACGCAGAAGGCACATTTGTTGGGGTTCAATCTCATTTGGTACCTCCTCAGAATGGTGAAGGTTTCAGACAGGTTGGTGATGTGTTGGTCAACATGCTTGCTCTTGTCTAGCATATCATCAACATAAAATTCCATGTTCTTGCCAATCTATATGGTGAATATTGAATTGACTAATCTATGATAAGTCGCGCCTGCATTCTTGAGGCCGAAGGGCATGACTTTATAGCAATAAAATCCCATGTTAGTAGTAAAGGTTGTGTGCTTTTGGTTCGGATGATGCATGAGGATTTGGTTGTACCCTGAGAAAGCATCTATGAAATTTAGGAGTTCACACCTTACCGTTAAGTCAATAAGTTTATCAATGAGAGGGAGGGGAAAGCTATCATTTAGGCATCCTTTCTTGAGGTCGGTGTAGCTGGCACACATTCTCCACAAGATCTTTTGAAGCAAGAGGTTTTCCTCGGTGGGATTTTTCATAACAGGGACAACATTTGCTACCCACGTTGGATAATTGATTTCACGGATGAAGCCTATGTCTTTGAGTTTTTCAACTTTTGCCTTCATTGCCTCGTATCGTTTAACATCATAAGATCTTCACTTCTGTCTCACTGGCTTGGTCTTAGGATAAATGCTCAAGTGATGACAAATGAAATCAGAAGAGATGTTTGGCATGTCCTCATATGACCAAGCAAAGACCTCGGCGTTCTCTTGCAAAAAAGAGATCAATGCCAATCAAATGGGTGGTGGCAAGGTGGTGCCAATCTTCACCATGTGATCCAGATAGTCTTTTGAGATAGAGAATTTCTCCAATTCTTCAGCAGGTTGTGCTTGCTGGGTGAAATAGTCATCTCGTGGATCATCAGGTTGACCGTTGCCATCATGAAGAACCCAGTTGACTCAATCCGGATTGGTCTTTATGACTTGGCCATGTATAAAGAAGGTTTCATTAGGCACAGGCAAGCGTTGTTGCTTGACTGAAGTGTTGTAGCATAATCGTGCACTAAGTTGATCTCCTCTGATGTAACCATTGCCAGAAGGTGTGGGAAACTTCATTAACAACATATGTGTAGATACCATGACCTTAAGATGATTGATGCCTGTGCACCCAAAGATGACATTGTACGCCGTCAGGCAGTCGACCACAAGGAAATTAGTGGTAATAGTAGCTGTGTAAGAGCCTGTACCAATGGTGAATGGTAAGTGTATGCTCCTCAAAGGTTGCACGATATCACCAGAAAAGCTTATCAGGGGAGTAAGTAAAGGATCAAGCAAGTGTTCAACTACATTAGGTGCCCTGAAAGCTTCGGTGAACATGATATTGATGGAAACACCAGTGTCTGCAATGATCTGTCGCACATCAAAGTTGGCTATGTGAGCCTCCATGATCATTGGGTCGTTGTGAAGGTAGATGATGCCTCGTTCCTCTTCAGGGTAGAAACATATCAGATCCCAGTTAGGCTTTTGATACTTGCCTCCCCTAATGTCTTCCACATGAAACACTTGGTAGCCAGACCTCAAAGTTCGTTCACTGTTTTTCATGGCCCTGTTGGAAGATTTAGATAGGGTTGTGCCACTGCTGATAGAATATATCATGTTCACTTGGCGTTGGTTACGGTTATCCCTTGGAGGGTGAAAAAGGAATTGATCAATTTTCCCTTCACATGCCAAAGCTTCAATATGGTCATGGAGGGTGATACACTTCTCGCTATCATAGCCATTATACTCGTGGTAGCAGCAAAACATGGTCGTGTTCTTTGTGGACTTATAATTTGGTTACCTCAATTTTGGCTTTGGTATCAAGTGAGCTATACTAGGGTAAATGGTTGTGCATATGACATTCAAATGTGTGTACGTCTCCTTGGACGAGCTTCTGAAAAGTATACTTGGTTAATGACTTAGCGAAAAGATCGACCAGGTTGTTCTGGGAACGGATATGCTTGACTTCAATGCCCTAATGTTGTTGTTCCTGGTGTGAGTAAAAGAACTTCGGCGCTATGTGCTTGGTGTTGTCTCCCTTGATGTATCCCTTGCTTAATACATGTTGCATTGTCTTCAAATATCATCGTAGGAAGGTCAATGACAAAAGTAAGGTCACTAGTGCTTAGAATATGTTCTATAACTGCTCTCAACCAAAAGCACTCACACGATGCTTCATGCAAGGCGAGAATCTCAACATGGTTCAATGAAGTCACAACTAGTGTTTGCTTGGTAGACCTCCAAGGTATAGCGATGCCTCCAACGGTAAAGACATAGCTCGTTTGAGAGCGTGCCATATGTGGGTCAGACATATATTCAGCATCTATGTAACCAACAAGGTGAGAACGTGCCATATGTGGGTCAGACATGCATCGTCGACAATCATCTCATTTTGATTCCAATACTGCGTAGTGGACCGAAATCTCACGATGCTTAGAAGGCCGGGTTGTCTCGTTTAAGACATCGTCGTAATCTAGAATAACCTCATGTGTTGGGACAGATTAGTGAGCGATAGTCGAATTCAAACTAGGGTCACTAGTTGGTGCCATTTTCCTCTTCCAAGGTTGTGAATCCTTTAAACCAAGGGGTTTGCCATAATGTACCGAGCTGCGTGGAAGGTACGACTTTCCCAAGCAGGTTGTTGACGCGGGGTACATCTATCCTTGCAGGTGCGTTTTCTGCAAGTACATATGATCTTGTCAACTTTGCTAGATCATTAAAAGTAGGGATGGGTTCGATTCAAAATAGTTTGGTTTTTTGCCACAACTGAATCAAAATTTTTGTTTGGTTCGATTCGGTTTAAAATTTTTTCGATTTTTTTTCAGTTTTGGTTTTTTCGGTTTAGTTTTTTTCATGAATTTTTTTTTTTAATATCTGGAGCTTGAAGCACATGCTTCCTTGCCTTGAGCATCCTCATTCCTTAGTGAGAAATCAACCTGCAACATGCCTTAATCAACATATTTGAACTTTAACTAAGAAGTCAACTTAACTCATGCTTTTCAGTTTTCATCTCTGCATTACACAATATTATACAAAAGCTTAATACTTATCAAATTAAAATCAACCAGTAGTAAACACGGTTGGAGCATTTGAGCTGAAACAAAAAAAATCCAATAGTAGAAAAAACTAATTTAGAAACCGAAAATAGAAAACTCAACCTAATTTACCAAATTAAAATCAACCAAAACAAAAAAAAATATCAATCTTTTTTAAAATTAATAGTTAAAATAAGGAAGAGATCGAACTCCCTCTGTGCTAGTGTTAGGCCATTGCAGGGCTAAGTTGAACTAATCGAACTCCCTTTGCCATCCTCCTCTGCTTCTAATTTGAAAAGGGCTAGGGAAAATTATGGTTTGGAAGAAGGAATCCGTGAGGAGGACAGGAGAAGACTAAAGAGAGTGACTTGGAGGAAGAGATGAAGTAGATAGAGAGGAAGAAAGCAGTAGAGGGGGAAAAAGTGTTTGAGAAAACATAAAAACTGAAATGGGAGTGAATGACAGCTAGGGTTTGTAAACTTAAGAAATTTTATAAAGCATTAAATATTAGAAACCTATAAATAATTTACTGGTACAACTATAACAACACAAAGCCTACAGTCAAGTTGGCTTGATGCAACTATCCTCAAGCTTGAGGGAAGGGGCTTAAACCCTCACGCCAACATGTTTTTGAGTATTTATATATGATTTTTTTTGTATTCGGCTCGATCCAGTTTGATTTTTGGACCAAAAAAACTGAAACCGAACCAGCCAGATTCGGTTCGGTTCATTTTGGCAGTTTCGATTCGATTTTTTTGGCTTCGATTCAGTTCAGTTTTCAGTTTTTTGAACCCACCCTTAATTAAAAGCATCTGGCATGCTCTGAGCAATGCTCTAAAGATCTATAATTCGGCGCACCTTAGTTTCAGACTAGGTAGTGTGGGGATCTAAATAAGACATAATAGGAGCATACCACGACAATTCGCGGCATTCTTCAGGAATGTTAGCATGCTTATCTCCCCCTAACGATAGGAATATTGTCTCATCAAAGTGACAATCCGCAAAACGTGCGGTAAAGAGATCTCTTGTCAAGGGTTCTAAATAGTGAACAATTGATGGCAAATCTTAATTGACATAGATTCCCATTTTTCTCTGAGGATCCATTTTGGTACGTAGTGGCAGCGCTATTGGCACATAAACTGCGCACCCAAACACCCGTAAATGTGATACGTCAAGCTCGTATCTAGTAACTAACAGTAATGGTGAATGTGGTTGGGTAACGACAGACCTCAGGATGACCAACATAGCTGCATGCAATATTGCATAGCCCAAGGCAGATACCGACAATTTGGTTCTCATAACCAAAGTCCGATCCATCAATTGAAGGCACTTTATGAAAGCTTCTGCCAAGCCGTTTTGGGTGTGAATATAGGGTACATGAAGTTCCACATCAATCCCTACTAACATGCAATAATTGTCAAAAGTCTGTGACGTAAACTCTCGAGGTTATCCAGTTGAATCGACTTGATAAAATAATCAGGGTGATGAGCCCTTAGCTTAATAATTTGTGCTAGGAGTTTAGCAAATGCAGCGTTGTGTGTGGACAACAGCCAAACATGTGACCATTGTGTCGATGCATCAACCAATACCATAAAATATCTAAATGGTCCGCATGTTGGTTGGATAGGTCCACAAATATCCCTTTGAATCATCTGAAGAAACTTAGGGGGGTCGTGAATGATCTTTGTATGTGAGGGTTGAGTATTCAACTTCCCTAAAGAACACGCTTTGCATGGCGGGAATCCAACATAGGGAGGTAACTGATGCCCATGTGATGATTTTAGGATACGGCGCATCATGTCACATCTGGGATGTCGCAAACGGTCATGCCAAAGCAGGAAAGTGCTCTAGAACTCAAAAATAGGGTCGGCCACATGACGGGCTTCTATGCCGCAAATGGTTGTGATGTACAACCCACTCGAGAGACGTTCCAACTTTTCGTGAATACGCTTCTGGCCATATTCGTACAAAGTGATACAAAGAAATTCAGAACCATTATCTTCAGTGGTTACAATATGATATTGATTATCTCGAATATCTCTAAAACTCAACAACTTTCCTCCGAAACATGGAGAATAGAGTACCTCTTTAATGGTTAAAACTGTACCATTGGACAACATGATACGGGTCTTTCCATATCCTTCAATCAAGTTGGATGGGCCTGAGAGAGTTGTCAGATGTGCTTTCCTGGGTATTAAGTTAGTAAAATAGTGTCGATCACGCACGATGGTGTGCGTGGTAGCACTATCAGCCAGACAACTAACTTCCCCACAAGACATACCTAGAAATAAATTGATTGAATTAGTTATATGCATAAATATAATTCCATTCATTCAATTAAGCAATTCAAGAAATAATATCCATCAAATAACAATCCATAACTCAAAACAAACCAAAACCAAACAAATTATTCCAAAGACTTAGAAAAATTGTTCAAAATTAAACCATAAACCTAGAAAAATAAGAGAGAGGGGCCGGCCACTCCTAGTGGGGTCGGCCACTAGGGGTAAACACCCTAAAAACATGTCTAATTTATTCATCCATTAGAGCTGACGCCTTCTAAAAATTCGATATCTCCATTGATGTAGTAGCATCTTCCTGATGTTCCACATGTGCAAAAGTTAGACTCACAATGGGAATGATACTTGGCAATAGCCTCAAGGGTGGCTTGGCATACGCATGACCAATGATCCTTTGATCCACAACGGTAACACATGTCCATTTTAGTGGAAGCTGACTGAACAAGAGCTTTTCCCTTATTTTTGAAGTATGAGGCATTTGGGACAAGTGTGCTAGATCAGATTTCCTTCCTTGGGGCCGGCTCTTTGTTGACCTTGGGCCCGTGGTTGGGCTTGCCACCCATTTCCACGGTCATGATGATTCTTACGTCGTTTGTGGCTGTTAGAATTGGTCGCATACACTTCAGGCTCGGCGTTCAAGCTAATCGGTCGAGCTTGATGATTCTTCATCAAAAGCTGGTTCTACTTTTCAGAGAGAAGTAGTACATAGATCAAATCCAAAAATTTGGTGAACTTATGTGCCATATATTGTTGTTGCAGGACAATATTGGTGGCATGGAATGTCGAATAGGTCTTCTCCAGGAGATCCGATTCAATTAATTCCACTTTACAAAACTTCAGCAGTGATCGGATTCTACAAACTTCAGAGTTGTATTCATTCACAGACCTAAAGTTGTGGAAGCAAAGATGTTGTCAGTCGTGTCTTGCTTCAGGCTATCTGGTGATCGAAACGGTTGGCCAGAGCAAGCCAGATGATGCGTGGGTCCTCCTCCACGAGGTACTCAGTTTGCAATGCATCATGGATGTGTCTTCGAATGAAAATCATTACAGTAGTTTTCTGAACTTCGTCAACAGGTTTGTCGTCGGTAAGTGCCTCGATGGTGGCTATAATACCTTTTGCAGTTAAATGGAGCTTCACGTCTTGAACCCACTTTAGGTAGTTTCTTCTGAAAACTTCCAGAGCGATGAAATCGAGCCTGTTCAAGTTCGACATGTCCCTAAAATGTAGGGTACAAAAAAAACATGATTAGTCATATAGTGATCCATACACATACATCATAGAACAATCGAGTTCTATAGACATATATTGGTTTAATTTATGCATGAAAACTACAGGTTTCATGTGGTAAGTTTTGAATGAAAACTTCAGATTTCAAAGACACTAAATATGAAACTACAGGTTCAATTTAGTTTTTATGAACAATTAGTTTAAAAATGAGAAGTTCCTGCAAGAAACACAGAATGCAATATGCTAATTTAAGTGTAGTGGATTTAAGTTTCTTTGAGAACTCAAGTGTGAGAGCTTCGAGACTACGAAAGGATGTCAACGGTTCAAAGTATTAAAATAAATTATTGAATCGTTAATGTCCAAAAGTGATCTTCAGGTCAATAATTTTGGATTCATTATCAGATTAATGGACTGGAGATCACTTTTAATTAATTCAATAGATCGGGACCAAATAGGGTCGATCGTGGAAGCGAAAATAATAATAACATTCAGATTAAAATTATTTAAAATGCTAAATAATAGCATGGGGTCGAAAAAGCATAGCCCAAAAGGATTTGGGCTCAGGTTGGCTACAAAAGGCAGCCCACGGGTGGCTGCATGCCACGGGCCGAGGGATTTTGTCACAGCCCGTCCCGGAAGTACTTTTGACGGGAATGTGAAATGGCGGAAATGCCCTTGACGTTCTAAGGTACGTGTGTGTGAGATTTTATTGGTTCAAATATTATGCAAGGGTAAAAGAAATATATTAGTAAATTGGATAATATTGAAAGTTTGATTTTTGTTATGTATGGTTAGGATGAAAATGGATGGTGTGGATTAGTTTGGACCACAAAAAGGACCTCTCTCTCCTTCTCCTTCCCCGTGTCTTCTCTGTCTCTCTCCCTCACGATCTCTCACACACACACACCCAAAACGTACGGCACACACCCAAATCCTCCAAAAACTCGACGGATCGAGGCAACCAAGGTATGCATCTTCATCCTTTCGACGTTCTGAGTTCATTGGTGCTAGTTTTAGGAAGTGAAACCCTCGAAATCATGTGGAACCCGAACCTCCATTTTTGAGTTACTGTTCATGCACACGTAAAATGTCGTGTTTCAGGGAATTCTAAGCTTGTAGTGAGCTTAGTGAAGTCCTAAGGAGGCTCGGAGTGCTTCGTTTGAAGGATTTGGACGTCGGGATCACGTGGTTCCATTTTGGCCGAAATTCTTGGGAATTTTCCGGTGAGATTTCTTGATTTTTAGAGCCTTAAACTAGTCTATCGTGATTCTTCATGTTTGGGGCTTCAATTTGATATAAAATACGAAGAAAATGGGTGAAAAACGAAGGAGAACAAAGAGTTTTAAAACTCGCAGGAAAATGGCCGCCGGAAAAACCAGTCTGGCGAACCAAGGTTGGGGATGATGCGCGTGGGGGCGCGTGTCCCCGTGCTTGTCCTGGCACGTGGGGGCGCGTGCTGGCTTCAAAATTTTTTCTAAAAATATGTCGACGTCCGTGACGTCGAGTAGATCACTGTGGTATATTTATATACCCAAATTGAGCACCGTATGAGAAAGTTATTACGAATTGTTGGTTAGGTGCTTTAAATAACGTTTTATGGTTATTTTGCATATAGGTGAAAATGTGAATTGACGATCCGACCGTTGGATCGTCACCAAAGTTTGATACGTTGTAATACGTAATATTTGAGGATTATAGGAACTTACGGATTGGGAATCCGAGTTACGGATCTTCTGGAATTAGAATTGTAAGTTCATAAAATAAAATGTTAACCGTCACTTAGTTTTGGAAATTGACGGAGATCCGACCGTTGGATGGTGATGAAATTTTAGGAGGTTGTCCTAGAGGTATATTGTGGACCTCTGGAAGTTACGGATTTGAAATCTGAGTTGCAGATCTTCCGGATCGAACTACGTAGTGACGTATTTTACATAAGTTATATATTCTATCGATATGAATTCTGAGGTTGGATTTGATTATTGTTTTAGGCGCCGATCGTCATGACGCCTTGGCGTATTGTGCTAGGGAGTTGTAGGGCGAACTCCAGGTGAGTGGGCAGTTTTGTTTTCGTATTACCTATATACAACTATTTTTCCCAGAAAATGCGTTTATATGAAAGTTATGAATTAATTTGCCATGCATGCAATTGTTGAGATACCTAGATTAATAATTAATGCTTATATATATGAATTGACGCGGTGGACACACGTGTGAGTTTTATTATTATTCAGCTGAGTTATTTTATATTAATTGCATCGAAAGCTCTTAAGCTGCACCTAGGTGTTAGTGCTTATATTGTTATTCACCACACCGCACGCTCGCCTTGGATCCAAGTAGGTGGATGTCGTACAGACCATGTGAGAGTTTCGACATGCTAGTCGTACAGATCACTAGATGTGATTCCGACTAGTGGGTGACCTTAGTTATGCGCGCTGATGATTGATGAGAGAAGCACTAGAGCGTATTATTACACCTATCATCGTACAGACTACTATACGTAGTTCCGAGTGATGTGCAGTGTAGTGCCGTACAGGTCATAGTTGGTGACTCCGGTAGGGCCGTATAGGTCACTGTAGTGACTCCGGCTGAGTGGGATGTTGAGCTTTAGAACCAGCTGTACAGGACCATTGTAGGGTCTCCGGTTGATATATTATTTCACCTGATTGATATTGATGCATTCTGATTATATTTTGGGCATGGCATGTTATTATTGAGATATTATGTTGATGAAATTGAGTTGAGTTTGATGTTGCGTATATATATATGTATATATACTATTTTCTGGGAAAGTATACAGGTTTTTACGGTGAGGGGTTAGAAATGTTTTAAATAAAAGGTTTTCGAAAGACTTTGTTTTACTGACCCACTCAATTTTGTTTTGCGCCCCTCCAGGTTCTAGATTGCAGAGCTTTGGTGGCCACGAGGAATCCAACGGTGTTCTGACAGAATTCACAAAAGTATGACTCACTCTCGGGTGTTTCATCTTAGTAATTGTATCTTTAAGCTTCCGAACTGTGTAAATGGTTACGTCACTCTCACGTGACGGCCAGCATGCCCTCCTCCGGGACGGGGTGTGTCAGATTTGAAGCCCAGTAGCAAGCTACTGGCTTATGAGGGCCGAATGGGGGGCACCGGTCAAGCCCAGCGAAACGCTGGCCTAGGGTTTGGTCTGAGAAGCCCAGCCGGAGCTGGGATTCGGGTCGGGCACAACCCAGCAGACAAGGCTACGAGAAGTTGGCCCGGGCGTAAGGTAAGGGCCAGCAGCCTAATGTTGCTGGCAATGCGGGCGTAGTTCACAAGGACAACCCTAGGAAGGTTGCGGCTTTCTTAGGGAGCAGGTTGGGACTTTAGGCCCATACAGGTTAACCAAGCCAAATGCCTGGGGGTGTCCGTATGGTTGTAGCAAGGCCTAAAAGGCTGCTGCCGTGGTGGTGCTGCACGGTGCCCAACGCCAATTTTTTTTTTTTGACATGGTTAGGGTTTGAAAAACCCTAGAATTGCTTCTAATTTATTTATATGCTTTGACTCACAATTCCACATAGCAATTTTTAATTGCGTAATGCATAAAACAAATATATGAACATATACAATTATATATCGTAAGGAAAATATAAACATAAAGGGGTTCATGTATCATGGAGAATGTTTTCATAATTCGTGGATGTTTCAAATATCTTCTTTTATTTTAAGCGTACCTAATTGGCAGAACACAAAGAAGAGCCCTTGAATTTTGTGGAAGATAACCTCCTCCTACGATCAGTCAATTCCTCAGCTTCTGGCAAGAGCGTGTTAATAACATGTTGTAGGCCCATTTGATTGAACTAATCTAAGAGATTAGAGAGAAAGGGGGCCGGTAGTAGCATGAGGGAAGAGAGAGTGATTTAATTGTGAGGTGTGCTTGTATCACCCCTATTGTGCCTTTATTTATAGTAGTAGAATAGGCAAAAACCTTACCCTTTTTGGATTACAACTCTTAATAGGTAATCTATTCCAAATAGGAATATAAGAGATATTTCTAGATCTACTAGGGTTTACACAATCACATTCCTATTCTAAATATAATGCAACACATCAAGTATTTTCCAAAAAAAAAAATCCAATTCAACAATCAATTGAATTTAATTCTAAATCGATTTGGTTCGTACAAAATTGCAAACAATCAAGCTTTACTTCTGAACAAACAATTCAACACCCTTTTATTTATCTAATTGTTTAGGGTGTATTTTTGCTCACCCACACTAACTATAGGGTATGTTCACCACCTCTTCTAATGCTTGTCACGTGTAATCTACACTAACCCTAGTTAAGCTTAATTTTTTTTTTCAATTTTTCTGCTCTAATTAATAGGAGAGAGAATCCTAGTTTTACCCAATTACTTCCATATTTATTCTTTCTTCTTATATTTTAGTAAAACTTGTATGTACGCATCTTCTGAGTTTTTCATTGTTCTTGTCGAAACCTACGCCAATAGATTGGATGAACCGACTTATTTTCTCCAACTAGAAAGGGTATGCAACTCCCTTTTATTTGCTTTTTAGGATTATTAGAGTTTCCATATATATGCTTTTTTGGATTATTATAAGGTGTCAATTTAATACAATATTAAGTAATTTGATGCTTATACTGATAGAACACCAAGATGATGAGTTTCATACTCCCATCCTCCAGTGATGCAAAGAACCAGTTGATTATATACACTTAGATTCAAATTTCGAAATCTTTGAAGTCTTTGATCAAAATGATGAAAAATGAGATTTTCCAAGCAAAGTTGGAGATAATTCCCTGAGATCACTTTTGATAGTTGGAGAAAAATAGCAGGTTCTTCCAATTTGATGGAGTAGGTTTCAATAAGAAGAATGAAAAACCCACAAATTTCGTGCGAATTGTCTGTTTGTATTAAAAAAGAAGAGTTTTAATAAAGAGTCTTAATGAAACACTCATGATATTGTTCACTTTTAACATTAAAGACATTTTTTTTCCTAAAAAGTCACTCCTGATACTATTCACTTACAACATTATTTTATCTTTTTTATTAAAACTAAATTTTTTGAGGACTTTTTGTTAGTTTTCATTTTTATAAAATATAAGTAGAAGAAAGGATAAATAAGAAATTAATTGAGTAAAAGTAAGATTCCCTTTCCTATTAGTTAGAGCAGAAAAAATTAAAAAAAAAATAAGCATAACTAGGGTTAGTGTGAATTACACGTGACAAGCATTAGAAGGATAGTGAACATACCCATAATTAGTGTGGGAGAGCAAAAGAGGCACCCCTGTCCAGAAAAGAAATAGAAGTATATAATACAAAATTAAATTATTTTCTAAAACTCAGATCTCATACAATTTTAAGGAAAATTTTATTTAAACTCATCTAACCTATTTATACACTCAATTTACTCTTTTCACCCATTTGATTTTTAACTAAACTATTATTATCTTTTTAAACTTAAATTTAATACCTAATATACCCTCATAAACCCAATTTAATATGTTGATTTATTTTTACACCCATTAAATTTTTAACTCAAAGCTGCCCGCTGTGCCACTTGACTGCTGAATAGTTACCGCCAAATAAGCTCATTGATTCTTCAACAGATGTAAGATTGAATCCGTTATTCCACTGTAACTTCCTTCTTCCTCTTCCCCTTTTCCTGTTGCCGACGAACATAGAAAAGTTAGAGAGAGAAAGATGGAGAGAGAAAGATAGGTAAAGGGAGATGGCGTTGGACTGGTGTTGCTCACAAGTAAAAATGGCTTCCACGGAGGGTATAGTACCAATAACCAGGGCTTTTCTCGCTTCCTACTACGACACATACCAATTCCCCCCTCTCTCAAACGACATCGCTCCTCTCAGCCGAGATTCGATCCTTCACCGCCGACTTGCTCCACCACTCTCCGGCGGCTCAAGGTCATCGTAATTTCAAAACCCTTATGAAGATTTTACATATTTTTGCTGAAGTGATCAACTTTTTCCAATTTTTTGCTTGCAATCTCAAAAATTCAATATCTTGCATAGTGAATGAATCGAATGGGTTTAATTTTTAGGCGAGGAGAGATTGTTAGTGAGTGAATTGGATAGTGAACCTCCCCATAAAGTCGACGAAAACATGTGGAAGAATCGAGAGCATATGGAAGAGATACTATTTTTGCTTGAAAACCCCATTGGCCTCAAACTGTAAGTCTAAGCTAAGTTAATGTAGGGTTTAATTATATTATTTGGGTTTATGGATAAATTTGAGTTTAATAGTAATTATGTAATAGGATAAAATAGATAATTAACATTCAAAATTTAAAGTTGGGTGTAAAAAAAAGTTGTATAGGTTTAAATAAAATTTCCCCAATTTTAATTCAGCAGAATTACAATACCAGGATCAAGTTGTACAAAACTACCCGGATCGAATGCAGGAGAATGTTTTCACACACATGCATTCAAATTTCAATTAAAAACACTAGAAGATCTCTAATCACGTGAAAGCGGTTTCGGTTTTAGAGAGGGACAGAGAGGTTGGTATAGTTAGAGAGAGAGAGAGTACCTTCAAGAGAAACCAGAGATAGAGTGAATCTGACGAATGCTACATAGGAAGGAGAGATTAAATCCGTCAATCGCCTGACCCTCTTGACCCAATACGGCGATGAAATTAGTCGCTCGGCTGCTTCCTCAGCCACGAGAACGACGAATTTAAGCTATTGTGGTGGAAAATTTCAGATCATCTCATCCAACCCCACCACCTGTTAAAAAATCTGTCATTTTGCTCCGGCTTGTTCATCTCAAATCATCTCATCCAAGTTGAATTAGTTGCTGCGAGGATCCATGTCTGTCGCCAAGAAGCTCTTCGATACAGTTTTCCAAGCTCGCCTCCGTGATTTTACCCGTTGATAGCCAAACGTCGATGTGAAGATTGCAGTCTTGATGACAGCCGCCAGGAAGAGGAAGAAAGCAACCCCTTTTTTCTCTTTTTAATAATTTTTTCCATTTGCCACGTGGCAAAAATTGTGGGGTCCACATTTTCCATGTCATCATTTAACGGTGAAATTGAAAGAAAACTTAACATATGTATGACAATGAAATGAAAATTAAGTAAATATTTAAAGATGTATGAAATTGCAATTGCAATCAAACGGGTGCGTGCAAAATATAATTTACCCTATCATCTATATCTAGGTTTTTTTAGCTAAAATAATCTATGAGATTGTCATAATTCTTCACTTTGATTCCTGACATTGAAAATCGGTGAAGTGTTCTTTGAGTTTGTCCATTGTGATCCTTTTGCTAAAAAAATCTGTTAAATGAAAAAGCAAGTGGATGGGTTTATTGGACAAATAATTAACATAGGTTTTTCACGATATCTCAAATGATTGACAATGGACAAACTATGCTTCAATGCTCAACGTTGGAAGAAGTTCCGAAGGTTCCATTATATTAAGCAAAACTAAGCGAGTGAAGAATCCAATCCAAATATTTTGCAATGCACTGAGTGTGGAATGCACTGGATCGGCACACTACACAAATGGAATTGCATGATACAATTTCAACAGTCTCACTCAACCGTGCGTTGGTCTATTTGTCCTTGGCTTTCATTATGGCCAACTTTTGTTCTTTCCGAATCCAAGTCTCAGGCTAATGAAATAACGACATGTGGACAAAACTCCTTATACATGCCTTTATTTCATTGAGACAAGATGTCACCGTGGCAGTACATCTTCTCCAGTTTTGGATGTGATACTATACACTTGCAAACTTGACCATTATAAAAGTCTCATGACACGATCAGGCATAGGCAATCCACGAGCTCAAGGGAAAAACCACTCTTACCACAAACCACAAGGGAAGCGGCAAAAAAGTATGGCCAAATCGAATAAATGATCCATGTGGTCATAAGGTATTCAGAAGATAGCCCATGTGCTAAAAAAACTCAGATTTAAACCCTTGTGGTGTACTCCGTTTGCAATCCAAAAGTGATTTTTCCGTTAATTATCTATTACTACATGGGTAAAATTGTACTTTGACGCGTGCACCTTCTTCTTCCTGCATCTTCCCTACGCAACCCCCAAACTCACTTCGTGCAAGAGAAAAAGGAGAGACCATTTTTAGTTTTCCACATAGCTACCACCGCAACCATGACGGCCACGGTGTCTCTCCTTTTTCTTGCGCGAAGTGCGGAGGAGGAGGAGGTCTTGACTAAGCTCTCTCTCACTCCGAAACCATGGGTACCACTCAGACCCCCTCTCTCTCTCTCTTCCTCTCACTCTCTGTATGTGTGTCACTGGTTTTGTATATGTGATAATATGCAGGTATCTCACGTGACTCGATGCACAAGCGTTGTGCTATTGGAGGCAAGAAGAAGGCAAGGAGGAAGAAGAGAAAGTAATGCTTTCTACCTTCAAGCCCATTTCTCTCTCTACTTTACTCTTTGATTGCTTGTTAATTTTCCTTCATTTTCTATTATTTGCCCTTTGTAATATTTTTTTTTATTGATTTGTTATGTTGTAATTAGGCGACAGATGTGTTGTTAATTGTAAACTATTTCTGGGTTTTTGGTTGTAGATAAAAGGTGAGGTCTCACCGGATCTTCTTTTTCTTGAAAATGGTCTCTCCTTTTTTCTCTTGCACGAAGTGAGTTTGGAGGTTGCGTAAAGTAGATGCTGGAAGAAGAATGTGCACATGTCAAAGTACAATTGTACCCATGTATTAACAGATAGCTAATGAAAAAATCACTTTTGAGCTAAATTTGTTAACGGAATACATCACATGGGTTTAAATCCGAGTTTTTTTTTAGCACAGGGACCTTTTTCCGAATAACTTATGACCACATAGATCATTTATCCAATTTGGCCAAAAAGTAATAAACAAACAACCTTATACAAACAGCGCATTAACTTCCATTTATTCACTCTGAAAGACCACCATTTATTCACTCCGAAAATCCAGGTCATTGTTTAGAAAGCAACAGGAAATGCCGAACTCTCATCCAGCCCGGCGTACATTCATGATAGAAAACTGGGCAGTACATGCCATTTGTCATACATACCACACTTCTTCACCAGTAAACAAACCAAACCAAACACCTGGGCAACTACATAGTCGTTCGGTATTAAACAAGACGAGACATAAAAATCCGCACAGCTGCAGGTTGTGATACCACACATAAAACGGTCTATACATAAGACCTGTTAAAGAAGCTCATCGCCTTCAATCATCCCGCAACTTTCCTTGAATAGGTTCTACCAGGTTGAATCTCTTGAACAGGCCTGAGATACAAGTTTCCAGACTCACCAATCCACTCGACTCCAGCCTTCATGGGAGGGGGCCGCATCTGCTGCCCGACAGTCTGCCTGTGATGACCAATTGTCATATTTGCCAGCTTCTCAGATGTATCTGAAACTCCACGTGCAACCCTTACCTTGTTCACAGAAGCTGTGCCAGCCAACATTGTATTCTCAGTTAAATAGAAAGTCAAATAACAAGCACTCTGACTAAACAAAAGCAAAAAAGAAAATCCAGGACCAGGGGATTGAGAAATAAAACTAACTAAAATCCAAAGAAAAACAGACAACATCACGCATTCTTGTGGTTCATAAATGTGATCAGTTTGGATATTAAATCGAAAACAATTCAAGAAACCAACACAATCAAATTCCTTCTAGTCATGGAACTTACTAGGACTGCTCTTTCCCGGTGGTCGATATTTCTGCTGCTGCTTGGGAAAGCTTTTCAAATATTTATCATTCTTTTTCGCATCCTTAGATCATAAAGATGAGGAAATTATTTAAAAGGAACAAGCAAATGAGGTATGTCCACGTTTGGCATAAGCACACAATCAAATTAAACAGACACAAGTAACATGTGCTCTCACCTGGTCGGCCATATCCAGTTTCCGCTGCACCCCTGCAAAGTCAGTTCTTACATAATGAGAACTCATTTAGAGAATTACCAGTTCTTTCGACAAAAGGATGGCAATACTTCCTCCACTAAGAACTATAGAACTAGAAACTTTCAATAGACAAAAAGCTAAATTTTATAAGGATATTGTTGAGGAGAAATAATTTCTGACCACAAGGGTTAGCTCTCAACAAGAAAAACCTACGACAACACCACCTGGTGAAAAGACTCATTGGAGTAATTTACAATAACTGCAGATATTAATAAATACAGAAAAACAAAAAATAAAAAATAAACAAAAGGAAGAGAGAGAGCAGCATTTAAAGTCTAAATAAACTCCGCAGAACAATATCCAACCAACCTGTGCCCACAGAGGCATGTAACTTGGGGGAAGGGAAGTTGCTAGCAAGCTTTGAATGAGATACAGTCCCAGAAAGTCTTCTAGCACTTTGCTGCTCCACTCCCCTTGCTCCAGCTGTGCAATAATACAAATAAATTTATATCCTACATTACTTGAATACCATGTATTAAAAGCGTGAGGTGTGGGCGAGGCATCCGAGGGATAGCCCAGCCTAGGCGGGACCTATATTTTTTAATATATACATAGAGCGTACACACACACACACACATATATATATATACATATATTATATTATATATATAAAATAGACGATGAAAAGCACAATGAGCACACATATAACAACGCAGACAGCACACACATCCATTATATAAAAAAATAAAAATCAGAAAAAAAGGCAGAGAGATGATAGTACAAGGAAGAGGTATGAGGCAGTTAAAACCCTACCCAAAATTTGGGTTTGGGAGTAAAATAAAAAAAAAAAAATCCCCTGAGGCTCGCCTAGGCGGCTTTGGCAGCACCTTCCGCCCACTCCCTCAAAACAGAGGTGGCAACCCTCAAGCCCAGCCTCACAGGGCGCCTGGGCGCGCCCTGAGGCAAGCCTTTTAAAACATTGTTGAATACCTAAATAACAATCTCAAAGCTGATACATTTCCATAAATTATCAGATGGACAAACCTATTGGATGCGTCCTAGCAACAGTTAATCTGGAACGAAGGGATGGAGGAACAGAATAGCAACTCTGCCACATGAAAGGAAGTACATGTTAGAATACACAATATTTGCAGACCCCTATTCATCATAGGACGTTGCAGTTACTAAACTTTGTTCCAATACACCACCTGGAAGAAAGGATGGTGGAGGGCCTCTGCAGCAGTTGGCCTCCTGGAAGGGTCCCAAGAACAAAGTGACTACATCAAAAGGGAAGGAAAAACATAAATCACACAGTAGTAGACATTCTTTAAACAAAGTCACCATGTGGGCTAAGTTGAGGGGTAGGGAGGATGGAATAAGAAACAGCTACAGTAAATACTATATAGGACTTACTGTTATAAGGCTGATTGCACCCTCACTAGCTGATGGAATCCGTGTAGAAAGATCAACACCAGCAAACTGCAATGTTAAAAGATACAAAACCAACTTAATATATATGGTTGTTTTTTCAAGCAGGGGAACAACATAATCTTACATTTCTACTAAAAATAAAAAATAAAAACGCAGATAAAATTACATCCCATATTTGCATGCAGCTTTAAACTGCCTAATAAATCTCTCATAAAATACAATGCAGCAATGACAACAGTCTGCTAAAAGTGAGAATGTAAACCATTCCCCAAGAGATTTCTGTACAATTCTATGCACCTCAGAGAACGCACTAAAAATGCACGAGAAAAAACAGAACAAACAAATATGAGGAAATGAGTGATGCCAAATCAGAAACAACTGACCTGAGGAAATTGGTAGTTGATATCACTTGCAAGGCGAAGCCCGTCAGCCCATGAGTCCTTGGTTGGGCTTCCAATCACACTGCAAATTTTATATACCTCATCTGCTTCACTGCAAGAACAGTGGAAGAGGGAGGCGAAGGTGAGAACATTTAAAATAAACCAACTTATATTAGTCGCTAAATTATTAGCAAAAGCCACTAATATATTCCAAAACACATCCAAGTTAATTAAACAATTACTGCAAAGATTCAAAATTATATCCTATGGGATGCAAACCACTTGATGGTTAGGGAGTGTGGAATACATACCTAACACCCGGAAATAAAGGGCGGAGAGAAAACAACTCAGCCATTATAGCACCCATTGCCCACATATCTGACAGTCAGAATAAAAACTAATAATTTAAGAAACCAATCACTGTGAACACATGTTTTCACAAAAAACAAAAAATCGAAACTTTAAACATAAAAACTCACCAACTTTTGAGCTATACAGGTACGACTGAAGCAGCACTTCGGGCGCTCGATACCTAGCACACCCACATTCTAGAGTCAGTAACTTACAGCAACATATTAACACCCAAGCAGAGATAACTTATTACCAAAACTGTAAGAAAAATTAAATTAACACCCACCACCGTGTGGACACGTATTCTGTATATGGTGGTTGTGAATTGATTTCCCGAGCAAGTCCAAAATCAGCAATTTTGATGACATCTTTGGTAACCAATAAGTTCTCTGGAAAGGAGTGAACGTATAGGTACAATTATGTCAGTCTGATAGCAGAAGAAAAATCAAACACAACAGGTGACAGCCTGAACGACTTAATCACAAACCATGAATGCAAAGAAATTGATTGAGGAAAGAAAATAACCACACGAAAAAAGTAAAAATAAAATTTAAGAAGAGTTTGCCACATGGGGATTCAGAATACGAGAGGAAAAAAAAAGAAAAAGAAAACTATACACAAATGCAAGAAAGTATAGCAAGGGCATGCAAGCAGCAATGAGTGAAGACAGACCGAAAAAAAGACAAACAAATCAAAGTATATAACACTATTGGCATTCTGAATATCATGTATACCTTCACTTCTCCAAATTTTTATTCAGCCCTTCTACTTCTCTTTGAACATTTTACCTACTCAACCGAGGTTATCCATAATAATTGTAACAGTTACCTGGCTTAAGGTCTCGATGAAAATATCCACGCTGATGCATGTAAGCAAGGCCTTGGAAAACTTGAAAACACCAATTTCTGACTTCAGCTTCAGGGAAAAGCTTTTCCTTATCTTTCATAAGTTGATACAGGTTGAACTCCTGCAATGTACATATGACAACACAGAATATCAACAAAGACTCTTATCAATGGCATCATAGCAAATAATATCAAGTTTGCCAACCATACCACTTACCATGTATTCAAACACGAAGTACAACATGTCATTTTCTCTGATGACTTCCTTGAGCTTCACAATATTTGGATGATTCATTCTACGCAATGACTGCATGCAGAAAAAATGACATAATTAAAAAGTATAAATCATATCAGGATATTAATAAAGAGGAGGTAGTACATTGAACCACCTTCACTTCCCGTAGACTTACGCACTCCTCCCATGAAAAATAACTTTTCTTCATTTTTTTAATTGCAACCTGTAAATTGTCCAACTGATTATGAACAGAACAAAATCTAAAGCACAAAATACATTCCAAAGGGAATGGGAAACGGAAAAAAAAAACACTTACGACTTCACCAGTTTGCTTATTAATAGCTTGCCAGACAGTCCCAAATGTGCCATCACCAACTTCCTTTATTAACTTGTACCTAGAGTAACCACATACTTATTTATTAGTATGAATACAAACAGATAAACCTAAACTCCCCAGTAAACACTCACCTCTCCATTCTTCCTGTGGAACACAAAGCAGCTCGTTCTTTATTCAGTGAAAGCATAAAGACTCAAGATAAATGGAATTTATCTTCTGAAGATGATCCTTAAAATACACTGTATGATATCAACAACTGCCTTGCTGGTCGAGCTGAATCAAACCATCAATCTTCTGAGGCAACATGCACGAGCACAAAACCACAATTCTTATGATGGATAGGCTGCACGGCCTTATTCATTACTAACTCCAGGGCATCGGGACTACAGCATGACATTAATGGCAAAAAAGGACAAAGATCACCGAACATATCGATGTTAAAAATCCAACCAGACTGATTTATCCCGCCAAAAGAAAGACTTCTAGCTCAAGATAGTGTCACCCAAGGCTTAATAAACTTAACTAATAGCTATCTCATCTAAATTACGCAGAGATCAGTGTGGAATCTTCAGGTAACCAATATCTTGCCACTTATCATAGCACCCACCAAGAGCAACGATGAAATAATAACTTTGACATAAACAGTTTGCACTGGTTTGGTTTGACGTAACTGATTATCTAATAATAACTATGTAGAGATCTTCTCTTCAGTCACAGATTGCCAGAATTTAACCCTGTCATAATAATCAAAGAATAAAGTTTAGGAATACTTAGCAGGCATCGAATAAAAAGGTATAAGTATAAAACTGAGTTGTATATGTTGTACCCCTGATGAAGTTTTCCCAGAAATTTCAACTGGATGTTGTATCAGCAATGAGCTATGCACTAAAGATCCAACACCTGACTCAGAAGTAACAAGCATCACGTCTCCCGTATTGATCATTTGAGAGAAACTGACCACTAAGTGCAATTAACAAAAGAAACCAGAAAAAAATCTCCAAGGACAAGAAATCTCCAGTCAAGCACTTCCTGGAAAGAAAAGACCCGGTACTGGTGGCAATTTGACCAGAAGCGCATTTGCTCCATGTCTTGAAATATATATGAAATCCCTTTAAATCTAAGCCCAGCCCAACCTGAAATTAAGATTAAAATACATTAATGCATTGAAAGAACATCAGAAAATCATGCAGACAAAGATACAAAGTAACAATTTACTGATTTTAATGGCAGGTTAAACTAAATCTCACATAATATGGCAAATAATGATGCAAATCCAAATACTATCACAAGATAACATTTAATCATTAACACAGCTTCTTAATAGCTCTCACATAAAAATACAAAACTTCCAGCACATTTCAGAACCAAGTTCAGACAAATAAATACCACAAACCACACAACGACAACATACAACAAACTTTAAGGCACTTAAGCTGTATGATGTATCATATAAATAAATTACTACAAAACTTAAATGTGATGTACAGATTCTTTCCTATTTCATTGTTGATATGCATACCCAGGCCAACAATGATTTCCAATCCTAAGCCACATGCTGCAAAATCACAAATTTGGTAACAGGATAACCTAAAGTCACAAAGGAACATCAGGGACAAAGTACATAGACCCCCATGACACGGTCATGAATTTCAACAATAATTTGTATAACTTCTAAGCCACCAAATGACCTTTGGCACAAAATTGGAATGTAGGAAAGGTAGGAAGAAAAACCATAACCAGAAACAAGTCTACAGAAAAAATTGTAGCGGTTAACTTTGAGGTGCAGCAAATTACAGTTTTAGCCACGATACACTTTTAGCTAATGCTATAACACGAGTGATCAATAACATTAGCAATTTATATAAGAGAACACAAACAAAATACAACCAATGAAAATTTACGAACAAATAAATAAAAGCCTCAAATTACCAATTGGAGTTAAGATTAACAAAAATAAAAACCAATGTAAGCCGCGATATATCTCTGTTACATAATCCAATCAGAAAAAAAATCACCATACCTTAATAACCCAGAGGATGAAAACCCTACAAAAATAAAGCCCCAAAATAGTCAAACTCTGAACCCCCTTCATTTCCCAGAATTTCTCAGCAACCAAACATACTTCAAACCGAAATCGAAGAATCACATCCAGCCGATTGCGTTAAAAAGCTAACCATAATCCTAAAATCCCAAAATCCCAAAACATAAATCGAATAAAATCGCGATACAATCAACAAGGAACAAAACCAAAATATCCAAAACAAACAGAATAAAATCAATTACAAAACAAATCAAATTCAGAAATAAATCTAAACAACAAGAAGGGCAAAAAAATTATAGGGGATCAGATCGGGAGAAAAGGAATCGAACCTGAAAGCCAAGCGGCATAACAACCGTCGCCTAGGACGGGAGGGGGTGGAATCCAGAGTTTCTTTTATGTCAAACCGACTTCGTTTAAACCCACCGAATTCTGATATGCTGCCACATAGAGAAATGAGAGAGAGAGAGAGAGAGCGCGATGAGAGAGAATGAAAGCCTTCGTGCCAACCAAGGAATTTACCTAACTACACGTTCTCACGGAGGCAAGGGATATTCTTGTCCTTTTATCGAGTGCTTGATCTTTTTTGGGTCGTCGTTCTTTTTTTAGCTAATTGTTTGGTGGGTTGGATTTTTTTTTTTTTTTTTTTAAATACATCGATATATTTGTACATTAAGGGTTAGATTTTTCCTTTATTTGTTGTACCTTTTTTTTTCCTGTGCCCATTTTATCCACTGAAAGGTATCATTGTGGTGGAATTGAGTGTTATTTTTGCATCACGCTGTAAGTTCAAATTTAACAAATAATTTTTTTTTTTTTAGTACATCGATATATTTTAGGTTAGATTTTTCCTTTATTTGTTGTACCTTTTTTTTCAAATGAGTTTACTTTAGAATTCCTTTTTTGTTATTTTAAGTTTTGACTTTTTCCTGTGCCCATTTTATCCACTGAAAGGTATTACCGTGGTGGAATTGAATGTTATTTGCATCACGTTTGAATCTAACAAATATATCATTTGAGAAAAAAAAAAAAAAAAAAAAAAACCTCCCCATTATATATTTGAGAGTCATATTTTTTAGTATTTTGGATTTTTCTTATTTAACATAAAACTGATATCAAACATAATATCCTGAGAATAACAAAAAAAGTTTGCACAGAAGACTAGAAACTTGGGAAATAACACTATCCCAATAGCGGAAGCTTTAACTTTGAGTGATGCTTTGAAATTTTCTCAGCAGAGGGGCTTTATAATATTTGCGTAGAGGGAGATTCTAAGCTAGTTATTGATGATGTTCTATACACTTGCGCTATTTCCTGAAGATTGAGACCAAATATTGATGATATTCGATGAAACTTCCATCTGTGTTAAGTGGAAGCATATCTTCCGGGAAGTTGATATTGGTCTTTTTATTTTCAAGCAGGAAAAAAGAAAAACTAGACAGAGAAACTAGTCGACACCAGAATAAAACTTGATTCTCTCTCTTCTGTTGTAGTTGAGGTTTCTCTTTTATAAAAGCACCTCGGTACCAAACCAGTACTTTGTGTCAGATATAAAGCACATTTTCAAGAATTAAACTTGATTGACAAGTTGGTGTAACTAGTCAAGGTCTGCCCATATATATGTTTCACAACATGAAATCACAAGCTAGAACGCATTCACCAACAAGCTCATTAACCAAACAACAAAAACATGGAAACGTAGAAATCAGTCTACAAACCCCCTATGAAATCTACAAGTGTCAATTACAAACAATAGAGAGAGAGAGAGAGCTTCTTCTTACTAAGCCCAAAAGCCAACATAAGCATCCTTTGTTTCCTTCACTTGAACCAGTAAGCACCAATAACAAACAAACTACAGTTCAACAGATGCAGCAGATTTCATTTAAGAAACGAAGAATCCTTTGTTTCTTTTTCTTTTCCTTGTTTTTTTGGTACACACACACCTTGCACGTATTCAAATCATCCGATTACAGCTTGACGCAAAAAAGACAACAAATTAAGAAAAATGGGAAAAGGGAAAAGATGAAAGATGAATTGTACCAAGTGCATGTAGACGCCTTATAAAGAATATATCTATACGCAAAGCCCTTGTGGTTGATTGACTACCTTATTGGGTAACCGAGTCTTCAATGACAAATTTGAATATTCTCGGCTTCTTATAGAATGAACTAATTCTCTGTGAATGGTATTGAACTTGCTTCTTTTGCTTCTATTCCTATTTCCGTCCTTCCAAGAAATCAGCTTCGTTTGGGTTTCTGTGTTCATCATCTGGAAGTTTGATTCGATGAATACCAGAGTTTTTTCTGGCATATCAATATTTTCTCCTTCTCAATGCCATACTCAGTATTTTCTTTGCGGCATCCCCATCTCATCCCTTTGGCAATAGCCGCAACAGCATCCACTAAGTAGCTGGATTCTCGAACTATTGCATAGCCATTAGGTCGCAGGATTCGGTCCATCTCTAAGAGCACATATTTCATTTCGCATCTGCCCAAGTTTACTATTATTAGAACCATTTACAAAGTTGATTACCAACTCTGCGTGTGTGTGTACTTCCTATGTTGAATTAGGCAAGAGTGCATAAAAACTTAACATCCAAGATTAAGTAGTTAATTCAATATGCCGAATTAACAAAAGTTTTCAAAATATATTTCATGTGCCCAAATAAAGACAAGCCCATTTTTTACCTGTGGCTTTCGGCAGTAAAGAAGCCATCAAGATGTAGAAGATCATAAGTTCGAGGATAAGTAGAAAAAGCTTCACACCTGCCAAAAGAGAACAAATAAATCAACACAAAAACCACAAGATTTTATAACAATGACCAAAATGAGAGGTGCACCCAAAGTATGCTATTTATGCAGATCAAAGCTTTAATGCCCATATAAATGAATTTCAAATTACCAATCATGGAAAGTTCCGATAAGGCCTCGATCATAGACCACAGGTAATGTATTTGCAGCATAGGAAGAGACGACATTCATGACCCACAAGGGATATTCAATCGTGGCTGCGGCAAAACCACCATATGCTGTATTCATGTCCATAACATTTCTGATCTTATCTGTTCCAATTGCCGGGAGCAACTTTTTGTAATGCTTCATTCGAACCCTCCAATTTCTGTCATCATGCTTGAAAGCACTAGCACTCCCACCATGCACATCAGATATACGCTCTGGTGCAACATGCAACCGCTCTGGCCATCGAGGGATGGCTTTCAAAGCTGACTTTTTTAGCTTTGGGTCTGGAACTACAACACAAGAGCGTAATGGAGTGTACCATCCTGAATCTGGTTCGAGGCTATCATCACATTTTGCAGGATAGGTGTCAGGCTCAGAAAGTTTATTGTAGCAACTGCTGTCTGACTGTTTCTGCCAAACAGCAATATCATCCTTCTTGTTGTACAATTTAAAGCACAGTGAAGTTAGCAGTTCTTGCAACTTTTCATAATCTGATTTCTGCTCTTCTATGGTTGTGTTCCACCCACGCCAGTGGTTTTCGTAGTTGACAGGTGGACCAGACAGGACCCAAAAACCTCCAGGACGGAGTATACGATGAATTTCTAGAAGGTAAATTCCACCTGACAGCAGGACACTAGCCATTAGCACAACTGGTAACACCACCACCTACCCCCAAACTTTAAAAGATAAATAAAAGTGATAAACGAGATGAGAGAAGGAGAAGAAAGGAGAAGAAAGCATTTTTGATTATATGATATCCTACAAAAGAAGTTCCTATCTTATGCAATAAATTACAGTTCACAGCTGAACCGTGGAAATTTTCCCTAAAAATGATAACAGGAAAATAGGAATTTGGTGGATGCAAATTGTCTAAAGTTGGTGCTATTTAACATTTCTACCGTACTTATGGAAAAAAAAAATCTCCAAGTTCCTAAAGTTGGTACTATGCTATTGCTAATTTGAAAACTGGTTCCAGCAGCTGGACATTAAGCTCTATAAAATGCATTATATTCTTTAGAACTGAAAGATTTTTTAAACAATTTCATAGAAGAAATACCAAATTCCGTCCATGGGATGAGGCATCTTGAGCAGTGAGCCATATCAAATGAGTTTGAAGGGAAAGGAAGTCTCTGTGTAGAAATGATGCCAAGAATGGCAGGAATTCCACGCTCCAGAGCAAACTGAACCTGAGCTTCATGATTATCTCTTGGGGCGAGAGAAACAGTTAAAATCCCACGATCTAACAAATCACCTCCCCAACTTGCAACCTAGAAATTAAACAATTAAGGAGGTTAACTTCTGTAGATTCTCACAACTTTACTTAGCAGTTTGTGCTGCTTCAAGCACAATAAGGAAATAGATTATTACATTAGTAAATAAATTTCAATCATGAAATAAGGAAAGAAAGGTGCAGATGAAATTTAAACTAGCATTTTACTAGTATCAAAAAGGCAACATGCTTTCACTCACCAGAAATTTTCAGCTAAATTTGAACATGATAAATCGGGAAAACGTAAAAGAGGATGAAAGATGGACTCACTCCACACCCAGTATCAATGGCAGTTCGAACAGTCCCATCTTTCATTTCTGGAATAAGATCTTGCATCAAATCGACATATGCAGAAACGCCTCTAGGAAACATAGTTCCCCCACCAGGAAAGAAAAACTTCTCCCCTTCTTTTCTCAGCCAATTCTGATTGGACTTCTGTTTGTTAATCCAATCATATGGCACATTCCTGAAACCAAATCCACATGGTAAATTCAGGGAAACTTTTAACTCTTTTTAGGGAAAAAAAATAATTGAGACTTAACTGGAAACTTTTGACTGTACATAGGTCTTAGGCATCAAGCTGTCAACTATTTACCTGTACCAACATTCGTCCCTGCTATTTGGCCATCTGATTGGTAGCTTGTAGCCATCTGGAGGTGGAACTAAGCATTCTTTCCTCTCAAATACTGGAGGGCAGTGCCGTTCCATGAAAGTAAGCCGATGAACACCATATTTTCTCCACCTCTGTACAATAAGTAGCCACAATCTGATAAGCATCTAGCAGTGTGTAAGTTCCGAAAAAGGATAAAGTACCATAAAAATGATTAAGCAGTTACCCTTGGATCCGTGCACGGGGTGTAGTCTTGATAGTCACTGCTGCATTCAGCAAAGGTAACAGGTTTTACATGGAGAGATGATTGAACTGCCTTTGTGACATCTTCGACCTTGACAGGCTCAATTTTGTTTTTCTCAGAGCAGAAGATTCCACCAAGATAGAATGAAAGCCCGCATAGCAAAACAAACAAGATTGTCGTAGGGAAAACCCTGGTACCTTGGGGTCCCGGTTTTCCATCTTTATGTTTCATCATCTCAGAAAGTATTAACTACCTGCACACATACAAGGCTAGATATCTTCATGATTGTGGGATATATGATTTAAAATAATACTGATCTGCTACCAACCACGATTCACCGCAAAGAGCACGCACAATTTTATTCATGTAATCAGGCACTCAAACCAGACCCGTCACAAGCTACAAGGGATTTATTTTGTTCCTCAAAGGCGACTTCTTCTACATTTACAAACCAACTCCACTAAAAGAAACACATGTTCAATTAAATAGAACCTATCAACCAATCTTAAACCTTGACCGAAAAAAATGAAAAAAGAAACATATGACTCAAATATTAAACAGGGGAAGCACAAAATATGTCGTGGATCACACACAGAAAAGGTGAGACTCAAATTCGGATCGATAGTAACGCAGAAAACATAAACGACTTGAAAGATGGCAACTACCGACACTTTCTACTTTCCATGTCAAACCTCCTTTATGTCTTTCACATGGCAATGGGCCCTAACTCCATCAAACTCCACCTTTCCTCTACTTTTCACTTCCCACTGAGCCAGAATGGCCAACCAAATATCAATCAAGCCATGGAAATCAAGAAAAGCAAAGTATTCAATAATTTCATCATTTCTTGAAGCCTAAGAAATGTTTTTTATGCATGATTTATCGTAACCACTGCTTGCCAATCAGCTGCTGCTTCCATTCTCAATCATCAAATTGCTACATTATATGACCTCATATCAAACAAACAAACAAACGCACAAAATCATGGCAAGAAATGCACCTCAATTTCGTCGAAACGAAGCCAAAAAAACCCGAAAGATTAAGTGTTGAAGGCTGATTGCACGCCTCCGACTGCTACATATTCATACAAAAGAAAAGGAAAGACAGATCAAAATTACCCATCTTGCCAAAAAGATTTACCAAGCATTGTAGAAAAAATAGAAAATTAAAAAAAAACGAGAAAACCCCAATTTTTGAAAAACCAGGAGATAAATTAAGCATTTTGCAATTGGCAAAAGTGAAAAATCCTGTGCGATCACCGCCGTGCAATAATAGGAAATTAAAACAGAAAACAAAGATGGGGTGCTGTCAAAAACCAGATCCAATGTGCAGAAGAAAGAAACCCATTACCAAGATGATCGTAATGTGTTCGACGCAATTACACAAAGAAGAAAAACATGAGATCTGACGGAGCAAAGGTACTAACAGTAAGAGAAGAATAAGAAGCTAATAACACAGCAGATGGATAACTAGTACCTTTATCTCTTTCTCTCTCTGCGTACAATGAGTATCTCTCTCTGCGTACAGTGAGTATCTCTCTCTACAATATCTCTGCAATCAATGGTTGTTTCATGAATTGAATCCCACAAACCCCAAAAATGGAGGTTGAAAATTAAATGGGTTTTTAATTTTCTGGGTGAAAATCTCTCTGTTCAGGAGAAAGAAGAAACAGAGAGAAGAGGAAGAGAGATTACTGAGGTGGGCTTTGCTTGGATAAAAGGGATATGGGAAGAACACAGTGGAAAGGATCTCTCTCTCTCTCTCTCTCTCTCTCTCTGAGCTAAAAGCACACAAACAAGCTCCTCTGCTTCGCAGCTCTTTCGCTTTTTCTTTGTTTTTCTATGAGGTAGAAGTGGTAACTTCTTTCTGTCTTCCATTTCATTTTCACATGCATTGCATCCTCTCATTATTATTTGAGATATTTCCCCGTTTTTCTCCTAAATTTGTAAAAAGCTCTCAATTTTTACTTTAGTCGATTACTCATCTAAAATTTTATAAATAACCAATTTCCCCGTAATGTTAGATTTTAAAATTTTTCATCCAATTTTCATCCATCTAATTTTTCATTCATTTTGCTTCTATACAGTTGTCATGTGTTGTCTACGTGATCAAAATAGATGGAAAATTTTATGAATTTTTTTTTAAATCTAACGTCAATGGGAAAATTGGCTATTTATAAAATTCAAGAGGATAATTGGCTAAAATTAAAGTTCAAGGAGAAAATTGGCTAATTATAAAAATTCAGGGGATTAATCGGTTAAAATTAAAGTTCAGAGAAAAATTGACAAACTTATACTAGTTCAGATTGCAAGTCGACAAATATGATGTGGTTTATCCCTTGAACTTTTAACTAATTGTTAATTTACTTTTTAAAATATATTTTTCCTCCAATTTACTATGTGAACTATATAAAATGACCAATCTAGAATTACCGTTTAGTTTACCAATTGTCCCTCGAATTTAGAACCGTTTAATCATTTATGATATTTATCGGAACAGATTCCTTGATACACGATTAATCACATGTTTTCAAACAAGTAAATATGGTTGCTAATGGTTTTGCTAATTATACGCATCCCATAACCAAACTTGTCACATCCTGTCCTGGCCCCATCACATTCCAGGCTCGACTCCGTCATAGCACGATATCGTCCGCTTTAGGCCCCGACCACGCCCTCACAATTTTGTTTCCGGAAACTCACACGAGAACTTCCCAGTGGGTCACCCATCTTGGGATTGCTCTCGCGCGAACTCGCTTAACTTCGGAGTTCCGATGGAACCCAAAGCTAGTGAGCTCTCAAAAGGCCTCGTGCTAGGTAAAGATGAGAATATACATATAAGGCTTACAAGATCTACTCCCCTAGGCGATGTGGGATGTTACAATTCACCTCCCGTAGAGGCTCAACGTCTTCGTCGGCACACATCCGGGCAGAGATTGGCTTTGATACCAAATTGTCACATCCCCGCCCGGACCCTCACCACATCCCGAGCTCAACTCCGCCGTAGCACGATATTGTCCGCTTTGGGCCTCGACTACGCCCTCACGATTTTGTTTCTGGGAACTCACTTGAGAACTTCTCAGTGGGTCACCCATCTCTCGTGCGAACTCGCTTAACTTCAGAGTTCTGATGGAACCCGAAGCCAATGAGCTTTCAAAAGGCCTCGTGCTAGGTAGAGATGAGAATATACATATAAGGTCATCTCCAACCGAGGGGTTCAAAGGGCCAAAGGGCTGAAAATAGCCTGAAAATCGTCTCCAACTGAAGGCTAGGCCAAAGGGCTGTGGAATCTGAGAAGGCCCCACGGAATCGGAAAAGGCTGGCTAGAAAAAATGGAAATCCTGTTGGTTATAACCGACAGGAATGCTTTGAATTTTTTTTACAGTTTTATTATTATTTTTTATTTACAAAATTTTTTCTATAACTTCTATTTTTCATATTTTTTTAAATTCTATTTTTTTCGTGTAACTTTTATTTTACAAAATTTCTTTCATATATTTTTTTAAATTCCATTTTTTCCTATAACTTCTATTTCACAAAATTTTGATTCATTTTATTTTAAATTCTATTTTTTTCCTATAACTTCTATTTCACACAATTTGTTTCATATTTTTTTAATTATATTTTTTTCTATAACTTCCTTAGCCATGAAACAACATTAAATTAAATTAAATAACATGAAACAACATTAAACAATATGAAACAACATTAAATAACATTAACCAACATAAAAATTATACAAAAAAAAAAAACATTTAACAACATGAAACTTAAACAACATTTAAGTTGTAGTTTTTAAATAATAAATTATGTTTGGCCCAAGGGCCCTTTGGCCCTCAGTTGGAGACGATTTTTTGTGACAGGGCTAAAACGAGCCCTCTGGCCCTTTGGCCCTCAATTGGAGATGGAGGCAAATATGGCCATATACTATTCATTAAAATATTAATATCTTGGAGAGCCAAATGGCTAAAACGAGCCCTCTAGCCAGCCCTCGATTGGAGATGGCCTAAAACTTACAGGATCCACTCCCCTGAACGATGTGGGATGTTATACAAAACTTGTAATTGTTTTGATAATTTTTCTCATGTAATAGTTTTTTTTTTTTACATACTATAGCGTTGATAAGTTAAATTGTTGAAAGTTAGGAGGTAGGAGGATCGTTGCGAATTGAATTTGCATTAGGATGTGCAGGCATTATTACTTTCTATTACTGTGGTAAAACATCACCTGCTCATTGTGTAATAATTATGTTACTTTTTGATAAGTTTGAAAATAAGATCGGTCGAAGATTCTCTCTAGATGTTATTTTTTTTCTTTCCATATATATATATATATTATAAATACATTCCTTCAAGTATTTATTTTAAAAGTTTTGAATTTTTATCATAGATTAAGAACATCTAAATCAAGCCTTGGTTAACATTTTATTTTGCAATGGGACTTTTATATTTTGTGGTTAAAAAGTATGGCTTACCTAAGAAATATTCATGTCCATATACACTGCGTCAGAATCTCCATATAGTGTAATCCAATTTTACTTGACTTTGTTGCTTTTTATTTCCCTTTTTCTCATCAAGTAATAACATATTCTTCACTTCGACCATTTATCTCTAACAAGATTGTATCAATTTATAAGCCCGCCCTCAAACTTTACTAAACTCAAACCTCAATTTATAAGCCTTCCATCAAACTTTAGTAAAATGCATAACACAACGATTTAACCTATTTAGTTAACTTTGAGCATCATGAACATGACCACCACCATCGTAGTCACCATTCCTCCACCACCATCACTCATGGATTGGCGCCACCACCTTAGAATCACCAACACCTTACTACCACCCACATTTTTTATAGCCCTAAACACACTCCTACAGTTGTCATGGCCACCACCAGCACCATCATCACTTCCCACCACTACTAGCTCATTTACTAACTATCACCTATCATCTATAGGTTAACAACTCAATACACATTAAGTGCCATATTTAAATTTTATTATACATCTAATTAGTTAGTTAAACAAGAATATTCACAAATCTTAATAGTGAATTGCTGTTATTGTCAAATGTTGAAATAAAAAAGACTTGTTTAATTTTATTATTATCAATTTTCCAACACTAGAACTTATTTTCTTGGTGTTTGTGGAGAGGAGAGGAGTTGGTAGTACAAGTGGTGCAGTGGGAGTGTTGAAGCACCCCTCCACTAAAAGCCACAGTCAGAAAATCACAAGGTTTCTGACAATTTTCATATTAATTTATTCCTTGGATCAGTTAATCTTTCGTTATGGCAACACCAGCAATCACCGTACGTCAACCTTAATTTTCTTTGTTTTTTTCCTTCTGAAGAAATTATTAAAGTTTGGTATTTTAGTAGCAGAGAGTTCGGTGTTTTGAGTCAGGAGACCAAAATACTCCAAAGCCGGATGGTTTCATGCCATCCCTTGTCGAACATGCTTCCAAACTATTACGTACCTTGTTTGCGTGCACTTTAAAATATCCGCTTTCACAAAAAAAAAAAAAAATTACACAATATATTTACACTTAAATATGAAAGATAGAGCTATCTCACCCAATCAACCAACAACGAAAACTTAGTATCGAACTCGCTAACTGTAAACCCTAAGACCTCTCATTTGCAAGTATTAAAAATATCACTAGATGAAGTTTTGAAAATCCTTAATGACCCAATACTTCATTATATAAACTAGTAAACTTCATAAGAGCACCTAGAATGGGTTCTGTAAATAAACTCCTAAAGATTCCAAAAAAATCAACTTCAATTAATCATGCTCCTTATCCACATCCTTAGATAAGGATTCATTTAGGAGCTCCTAAATATAAAGAGGGGAAAAGGAGCTCCTAGTGGCTCTCCATAATTAATGCTTACTGTTTTAATATTATCTCAAATAAATAATTCATTTTTATTGGCTAATTATTAACGCATATATTTGTATTCACCACCCTACTTATAATCTTTGGATGAGTTTAAATTTTGAAAGTGGTGTTTATCTAGTACACAGATGTCGAAATTTAAACTTATCAAACGTTGATAAATAGGGTGGTGAATATCACCATCACTTGAACGTGTTAAGCAAAAATATTTCCAATTATTAGCTCCTAAAATAACTTTCCGATAATTTTAGCTAAAATTTTACTATAAAATAGAGACCATTATTGAAGATAATTTTAGAGAGCCCTTACAATAACTTTTCGATAGTTTTTCTTTTATATTCGGATATTATAAATTTTCCAGCTTGTACGTACATTTTCATATATGTTATAAATAAATAATATTTATTTGTGACACACCCCGACCTGGAAAGGTCGAAGCATGCTGGCCATCACCTTGAGGTGACGTAACCATAAGGGTAAGTGATGCAAAAAGTGAATAAGATTAAAACTAATTAGAACTAAACAGTGATAAAGTGCGCAATTCGTGGGTTGAACCCACTATAATTATTTAGAGCGTAAAGACAGTAAGACTACAGAAGAGTAGTCAAAGCAACCAAAGTGCACTTATTACATAATAGTGATAAGTTCGTACGTCTAAAACAGAAGAAAATGTCAGAACTGCTGGGATTCCTCGAGTGCCACAAAGAGTACAGTTATCTAGGTCCTGGAGGGGCGAAAAACAAAGTTGAGTGGGTCAGCAAAACAATGCTTATAAGAAAACCTTTCACTTTGAAAATACTAACCCCTCGCCATAAAACAAGTATAGTTTCCTTAAAACATACTACTCAGGTATATAAACAATAATTCGATAATATTAAAGCAATATAATAATCAGAAATATGCCAAGTAATGATGTGTCAAATGCCACAGTAATAATCATGTGATAAATCAAGTATAACTAAGTGCTCATCCATCTAAGCTGACACACAAGTTCGAATAGATGGTTTCTGACACGAATAGGACTGGGTGTAATCAATATGCTCTCGTACTATGATCACGTGAAGACTGGTGCAAAAGCACATCACATACAAGTCGGATTGCCTAATGCAATCTACCCGACAAGACTGGCACCTAACTTGGATCCAAGGCGAGCGAATGGTGCGGATATGAACATACACGTGAAGGACTGGCCTTGGTCCTAGGGCTAGTACTAACACCGGGTGCAGCAAGATGAGCATGTACAAATATGTATGAATGCCATGACAATAATGATACTAGGCAATATAGGCGTAAAAGTGAAGTAAATACGCATTTATGGAAACTATAAATATGTATAGGTATAAAACAACTGCCCACTCACAAGTACGTCGCTAGGTTGTAGCCCCCGAGCCTCACTTGGCCTTGTAAATCCTCGGGATAAGTTTCCCCTATATGTGAATAACTAAAATAACATTAATTAAAGCACATAACGGAAACCTAAATAAAACCCCCATAGTTTGCTCAAACCTAGGGTTTAAATATATGAAATCGATCTACTCGACGACACGAACACACATGTGTCAACCACATGCCACCCAAAGGGGCTGCCAGAAAACCCACGCGCACCCCCACGTGCCCGCAAGTACACTGTACTCGCCTTCCTCGTGAAAATCTGCAGTTTTGCAGATTTTTGGGCCAACTTCCAAAGCTCCTAACGAGCTCGATTCTCAACCAAAATCACTTCTACAAAGGCCAAATTAAAGCTAGGAATGTGATGTACCGATCCCAATTCACAGAAAGTTCGAATATAATCCGTGTTAATCAGAAATTTGGCCTGAATGTGGCCAAACGACCACGGCTGAAATTTTCTAGAAAATTGAAATTTTCTTCGTAACTTCCAGAGTTGATTTCTAACTCGTTACTTAACCAAGCTCAGTGATTCAAAAGCCATTTTAAAGTTAGGAATGTAGAGAACAAGTTTGTACCTAGTAGGAGCCTAGATGTGGTCGAGGTTGATCGGAAAAATGGCTTGAAAGTGACCAAATGGTCATAATTTTTTAATGAAAAACCCAGGTCCTCCTTCTTCTCGAGTTTTCTGGGTGAAACCACACGTTCAAAACACAAACAAGGGATCAATAACAACCCATAGAAGTGAAATAATGGTTCTAAGGGTTTCTCAAGGCTTACCTAAGCCATAAATAGCTTGAAAATCGATATGTCGAACTCGCCGAGTCGACCTTCCGAGTTGGTGAGTCATAACTTGTCCACACTAGATTTCAAGGACATGGTTGAGTTCATGGGACTGAGATGAGCACAGTGGTGTAGTTTGTCTGTCACTTTTGTGTTTTTTGGTGAGTTTTTGTGATGATGGCAAAGAGGAAGAAGGAGAGAGTTCGGCGTGGGAGAGGGAGAAGAAAGAGAGAGAGATGGGAAGTTTGCTTTTCTGATAGGATGATAGAAAATGAGGGAGAGATGGGATAGTTGAGGGAGTGAAATAATGAAGGGGGGATGCATGGGATGGGATGAAAAAGGAATCCAAGGGATATGATTTCAGATTTCCTACAGTAAAAGGAAACTGAAATCTATCTGAAGTAGATATTTTTACACTTTAAAATCTATGCCTACTCGTACTAGTGTGTACAATTTAAATGCGATAGCGAGAAATAAAATGAAAGCAATAAGAATAAGTCCACGTCACTTGCCAATATGGGCATAATCGTCAAATTACATATTCGGGAAGAAATTATATATGAAAATTAGGGACGTGTCATCACAATTTGTTTATCAATTATTGTTCTTAATTAATTAAACTAATTTAAAAAAATAAAAATAAATATTTGCACAATGAAATGCCTTCATCACATAGGGTTAAAAGCCAAAAAGAGTTTCGTCTTGTAAAACCATGAACGACAAATAACTTATAATTTAAGGGAACTTTAACGAAAAGCTCCCAGTACTATTCACTTTAACAAAAAATCACATTTTTACACTAAAAAGTCAATCATAGTACTATTCACTTTACCTTTTTTTTTGTCCTTATCGTTAAAACTCAAAGTTTTCAAGTCCTTTTCATTAGTTTTCCTATAATTTAATAAATTAAAATTACTTGAAAATAAAATATGATAGGCCAAATTTCCTTGCATCAATTTTTGCACAACGAAAGCTTTGGTCGTGCAAAGTCATGTGTGATGATTAGTTATTGTCGCAATTACATCAAAGTGATGACATGTTATCGTGGTTTTAAACCTTGTGCCACGAATGCCTTTGTACCTAAACATTTTGTGCAACGAAGTGTTCTTTCATCGCACAAAGGCTCTTGCACAACAAACTTATATGTCTTCGTCACTCAATTTATTACGCGACAAATTCTTTCATTGCATAACGTAAGTTTGCTTGTCGCAAAAGGCGTTATATGTACTATTGACTCTGAAGTACTAGTTATAGTCATATTGAATTAGGGGATGTAACACCTATGAATGAGAAGTAATAATAACAAAATTTGACTAGGGTGAATATTTAGGCATAATTTCATTTGCCACTGGTTTCCCTCACTGTGGTTATATACATTTACGTTCGACGAAGATCCTAGATCTCCCCTTCAAATTACTCCGGAAATTGCCCTTCTTTAAAATTATTTAACTCAATTTTCTAGTAAATTGAATGAAATCGAACAGTACTTTCACACTAAGCTAGGAGTTGGTGTTCATCCTGATTAGGATGGCAATATTTTGGAGGAGATCGATGACTTGAAGAGTAAGTCCAATCTTTTTTTTTTAGTTATTAGGTTCCGGTCCCTAATCAACCTAGTTGTTAGAATAAAATTATATTTGTTTAAATAGTTTGATCAAGTTCCCTATCATCATTTAAGGGATGCATTTATGCATTCAATATCCCACAAACTATCAAATTTAAACAAATCCAAATAATATTGTTACAAATATAACAATTACTTAAAAATCAATAATAGAGTAATTTGTTTTTCACATAGTTCTAGCAAAAAAAAAAAAAAAAATGTACCCACGTAATTATTAATGTAGTGCAAGAAATAACTATTCATATATTTTAAAACATAAAATAAACACATGTAATTAGCATGGGTACGTTCATAAAAAAATATTGGTACAAATTAAATTAAAAATATGAGTACATACTAAAATTCAAAACTATGGTACAAATTAAATTGAAAATATGGGTACATGTTAAAATTCAAAATTATGGGTACAAATTAAAACTAAAAGAATATTGGTATAAATTAAAAAAAGGATACAAATTATAAATAGAAATGCATGAAAAAAATACTAAATGTTATATGCCTAATTTACTGAACCATATAAAGGACATAGAGAGAGAGGTGCGACAATAGTAGAGAGAGAGAGAGATGTGTTTAATTGTGAGGTGTGTTCTATTCCACCTCATTGTGCATTTATTTATAGTAGTAGGGAATGTTAATTCCTTACCCTAATAGGATTACAACTCTAATAGGATAATATCTAGTCTAAGAGATATGGTAGAATCCCATAAGGATATCCTAGATATGTTGGGATTTACACATTCACATTTCTAATTTAATAGGACTGCAACACTCCCTTTTGAGTGTGTAAATACTCAAACAAATGGCGCATCAGGTCCTCAATGATGAAGTAAATACAGTTGATGAAGTTGTCGGCACAATGAGCAAATGCGAGTCTCAAAACAACAGAAGAATGCATAAAAAGTAAAACTCGCAAAACCTCGCTATGGTAAAACCCAAGGTAGGATAAAAACTCATAGACTAAGGAGAAAAGTGAGAAGTTGCATTAAGTCAAAACTATACATTTTCTGGACTCAAGTAGAAGAGCTCATAGGGGTATGATCAGCCCAGGATGGGTGCCTCGTCAAAACCTAGTTAGGTAGCAAAAACCCAGTGGACAAAATGCTCATAATCGTAGGGAAAAATAGTACATTAAGATCAAGTGAGTATACATCTGGATACTCTCTCTGAGTTTGACAAAACTTCCAAATGAGAACTACAAGCATTGCATATGAATAGTTAGGCATACCAATTCCTCGGACAAGCTTCTGGAAGGTTGATTTCAGCAGTGATGTCATGTAGAAGTCAGCAAGGTTGTCTAGGATTGGCTTGCATGACTTCAATCTCCTAATGCTTTGCTGATGTAGACGCAATATGTCTTGGTGTTGACTTTGTTGATATATCATGCCTTGGTCGAATCGATACATGCAGCATAGTTTTCATGGATCGTCATTGGGCCTCAACGATGGATGAAAATAGTAAGTACTTTGAATATGCTCAACAAGAACTCCTAACCATATCTCACATGTGGCGTAGTGAAGTGAGGTGAGTCTTGGAACGTTTCGAAGATTTCGCAACTAAGGTCATATTGTGGACCTCTAAGATATTGCAATATCCCTTAACAGTAAAGACATAACCATTTGGGGATTTGCCTTTTGTGGGTTTGATAAGTAACTTGCGTCAACATAACAAACAAGGCAAGCATCATTCCGAGGATCAGAGGGGTCAGATCCACTTGAGAGGCGTTGGAATTAGCCCAAATTTGTAGTACCTTTCAGGGTAGCGGAAAAACATCTTTAATACCAATGCAGTGGTTGTGTGTAGGCACAATGATGTATCTTTACCAATAGATTAACATCGAAGGAGATGTCATTTCTAATTGCAATGAGCTAAGTATAACAAAGTGCAAAGTTGAACTCAGATATGGAATTTCGGATTCCATAACCTCTTCAAGGGTCTCATTTGCATATAGCGTTGGAAGATCATATGTACACTCAAAGGTAACACCATCGGGGTGTAGTTTGACTGGTAGACCAAAGTACCGTCAAAACAACGGTTGAACTTCAAGTCAAGATGAGTTTTTCCAAGATCCATCATCTCAAATTCCGTCTTTAGATGCGAACTAGTTTTCTCAAGTTCTTCTAAGTCTTACTGAGATTTATATCATTTGACATAAATTGTAACTCTAGCAATTCGGAATAAGACTTCATAATTTAACACGCAAGGGCATAATTCATATCCCTAACTGATCAAATAATCACTTAGATAGGTATACCATATCCATTGGATTACTTTAATCCGTAAGTGAACGCCTCAAACAAGGTAAGTGGGTGTTCCGTGGTTTAGAACTATTTGAGTCAGTCCATGCAATTCTTCAGGAACTTACATGTAAATCTTTGTATCAATATCCCCATAGAGAAACACTAACCAGATTTCATAATGCTGCAGTCAATCATAGGGCGTTTGAGAGAAACCTTGTGCCGTAAGGCGTGCATCATATCACATTGTTTCATTCATCTCATTACGCTTCATTTCCCACTTGTAACACAACAGGGTTACCTTTGGCAGTGTATGAACGACAGGTCCAAATACACTTTGGTAAGGAATTTAACCTGGATTGTAATTTCAGTTGTCCAATCAGTTTTACGTTGTCACTAATAAACGAAACACGGTTTGAAGTCGTCCTTTTCATTTAAGTCGGTAACTGCCATATAAGTGAAAACATCATCAATGATAATCTCATTCTAATTTTATTATCTCATCCAAACTAGTATATTGGACCAAGAACTTCAAGTTTCGAGAGTAATCTGGATTAATCTCATGAAATGGAAATGATTTGAGACAACGATTAAGTATGGATTCATTGTTGTGCTGTGATCTTCCTCTTCTAGGGAAGTGAATCCTATGAACCAAATGATCTGTTATGCTTCAAGCTGAGATAGATTGATTGGCTATCCGTCGGTGTACCAGACCATCCAAACCATCCAATAGGGGCGGCACACCATTCGAGGATGTTGACTAGAAGTCTGTTAAGTACGTCTATCCTTGTAGGCATATTTGCAGCTAGTATATGATCTCGTTACTTTAGCTAGATCAAAGGAATGCGTCTGGAGCAACATTATAAAGCTAGAATACATCACACTTGCTTATCACATTTGTGCGGCACTAGAATTGAGATGAGATATAGTGGGCAACGTGTATGCAAATTCACGTCGTTCTACAGGAACGTTGACGTTTTTATCTCCCCCTATGGATGGAAGGCTATCTTATTGAAGTGACAATCTGTAAATGAATGGTAAAGAGATCGCTTGCAAGGGCTCTAAGGGAGCTAGTGTGAAGGAGAATCGTAATCGACAAAGATTCACGTCCATCTTTGAGGACCCATGTTGGTACGTTGCAGCGGTGTAACTTGGCACATGAAATGCACACCCAAATATGTAACTATGAAATGTCATGTTCGTACCTAGTAATCAACTGTAACATCAAATAGGTTGGGTGGCAATGGGCCTCAAGGTAGACCAACTTAACTGTGTACAAGATTGCATAATCCTAGGCAGAAACCGAAAGCTTGGTGCGTTCACCAAGGTCCGGGCGATCATTGAAATTGTGCTATATGATCACCATATGAGGTTATTTGGGGTGAACATAGGAATTCGATGTTCAATTATAAACCTAAAAGACATGCAATACTTATCGAAAACCGTCAATATAAACTCTCAAGCATTATCCAGTCTTCCAAACTTTATGGGATAAATAGGGTGGTGAACCCTTTAAAATTGGTCATGAGGTTTAGCAGCAATGTGTGTGGACGAACATGTGATTAGTTTGTCGATTCATTGACCAAAACCATAAGTATTTATATGGTCCGCATTTTGGTTGGATTAGTCCACATATATTCCTTTGAATCCACTTTGAAAAAGGGTGATTTCACATAATGGAGGCAGTTAATTAATATAGATTGATCCAAAATCAGATTCAAATCCAATATAGCACCTATGGGTACATAAGAAATGTATTGAATCAATTATTTTCAATGAGAATATATGATCGCAACTTCGAATATGGAATTTTTGCAAGGGATGATTTAGAAAATCAATTCCCTAATGAGCAGGCTTGGCAAAGTATGCTTGTAGGCACAAGATCCTTACTTTGGGTAAGGAGATGCATCGTGGCATCATTGTTTGACCTAAGTGTCCCAAAAGGTTATGCCAAAGCAAGTAAACTGCTCGAATCACCCGACTCGGGGCCAGTCACATGTGGCATATTCCCAGTTAGGAGGCAGCCCATTGGCCTAAAACAAGACTTCAGGCTCATTTTTGGAGGTAGTGCAAAGATATTCCACTCTATTTTCCATCAGTGGTTTCATTCATGATCATTGTTCTCTCGAATACCCTTAAAACTCAACGACGTTCTTCTAGAATAGGGAGAATATAAGGTCTCTGAAATGGTAATTTAGTACCATTCATACAATGAGGAGCGTGCCAATGCTCTTAATCAGGTTGGATAAACCTGAAGTCGTTGCTAGAGATGTAATTTAGGTATAAAGTTAGTTTGCGTAGTATTGCATTTGTTTGTACCATACTTAGGGCCTCTGTATTTAGATCTCGTATAAATATTCGGGGGACTCAAATGTAATTGTGTAATAAAGGAAGGGGCAAATATGTAATAAGTGAGAGCCCTTATTCTATAAAATGACCATTCACTCTCTTCATTAGGAGAGGCTAATTCTTAGGCCTGAGATCCCCAAACTCCCTCACATTCAAAGAGCCTCATTCTCATATTACAGAGGCTCTCTCCCTCACAATCTTCTCAGAGAAATACAATAATCAGTATGGACGTAGCCCAAACATTGGGGTGAACCACGATACATCTTGTGTTATTTACTTTCTTGCAGATTCACGGTTGAATTTACGTTGTTCCAAGACCCCTCCGGTTTTGTGCATCAACATTTGGCGCCGTCTATGGGAATCAACAAGAAAATCTATGTCGATTCTCTCTCAATTTTTCACCTCCGCCGTGAATCTGCACAACCTGAGATCGTACTGAAGCATGTTGGTGATGTACGTAAGAAAGCCACTAGCGACGGGTGCGAGACCCCGACACACCAAACACTCCCCTCTCACACCAAACTGCTCACCCTATCGTTTATTCTCCACTGTCTGATCAAAGCATTCAATCATCGTAACCGCCGATCAAAAGCAATGGCTCCGTTCAAGCTCCAGGACTACTAGTCGATATCGTGATCGAAGACAGTCTCCTCCGTACTATTCACGCTCTCCACGATATTCCCATTCTCCACCTTCATGACGTTCAAGATCTTGATCTCATAGCAGTGGTTATTATTCTCCTCCAAAACAAATGGCTTATTCTAGGGAGACAGAGTTATGGCAACGAGTGATTTGCGGGACCCGACGACTAAGAAAGTAAGCATGGCTTCGGTTATTCTTTCTCTGCCCAAACCATCTCCTCTGCAGGTTCAGCTTCATGCTTCTCAATGTCGACGACGACGACAACAAAATGGAAAGCTCCTGCATACCTCCACCATGTTTCAGCAGCTGATCTCTCCCATCAGTATAGCCACATAAATTGGCCAAAAGATTGAATATCAGCACAGCCCAATAAGTCATCGTCGTCTTCCCGTCACTCAACAAGCAACACATAAAGTCAATGGGTTCTCTGAGACTCTCAGACTCAGTCTGACTTGGAGAGACAGCCTCCAAAACTTCAAACCTGCTGGTACTGCTGCTAGCAGAGCTCTAGAAAAAGAGACACAGAGATAGAGAGACAGAAAGCTCAAAGCTTAAAACATGGCCCATGGCCGATTCCAAAGTGGAGACAATCTCCCGATTAGCCCAATAGAGAATCGTGAGTTCTTGAAAGATCTAGAAGCACTGCCACCATTGTTGAAGATTGCGTCATTGGGGCTGGAGCTAGGGTTTGTGGAGCTGTTGTCGAATGAGGAAATGCTTGCCGAAGCGGTGATGTACGGACGGAAGAACCGCAATTGAAGCTTTGGCGAACTACGAGGCCGAGGTTTCGCAGCCACTGCTCGAAGCCTCGCTCTCCAGCGATCTGAAATCGGTGCTGGAGTGCGTCACCAATCCGTTCGTGGATGTTAACTTCGTCGGCGCTGTGCTCCTCGAAACGAGGAAGTGTGAGTTGTTGCTGGGCGACGAGTTGGCGAGCAAAGTCCGCGTCCACTACCAGGAGTTCAAAACCGACGTCACGGCTCTATTCCTCGCTGTTCATGCTGGAAACGTCGCTTTGGTGAAGAAATTGCTGAGCATTGGTGCTGATGTAAATCAGAAACTCTTCAGGGGCTTCGCGACAACAGTAGCAATGAGAGAGGGCCACCTTGATATTCTAGAGATCTTACTGAAAGCTATAGCATCTCAACCAGCCTGTGAGGAAGCTCTATTGGAGGCAAGTTGTCATGGACATGCTAGGCTTGTTGACCGGCTTATGGCCTCTAATTTGATTCGGCCCCATATTGCCGTGCATGCTATTGTCATAGCTAGCTGCAAGGGGTTTGCAGATGTGGTGGACACTCTCATGAAGATCTAATATCTTTCGGAGCAGTCTGGTGAAATACTGGGGTCAACAATGGATCTTTCCACCGTGAGCTCAACCACTACGCCTAAGCAAAAAAAAAAAAAAAAAGGAGGAGGAAGGAGATCAGGATAAAGGAACAGAATAAAAAAGAAAAGAAAAAGATCATGATGTTATTGGGAGAATATTTCAGAAACAGGAAAAGAGAAAAGGAAAAGTAAAAGGCAATTGGCTGGCGACAGTAGTGGAAATTTGTGGCTTTCCTATCATGCTTCCCTACTTTTTCATCCTAGCAAGCAGAAAGAATCCAACCCCTGTAGTTTTGAAAGTTGCAGGAAATGGAGTGGGAAACAAAAGCAGAAAAGAAAAGAGAAAATGAAAGCAAAAGCAAAAGCAAAAAAAAAAAAAAAAAAAAAAAAAAAAAAAAAAAAAAAAAAAAAAAAGGAAATGGCATTATTCCCTTGTCTGTCATCTACCAAAAGAAAGAAAAATAAAAGAGAAAGGAAAAGGTAAAACGATCAGTAGGCGCACATGGAAAAAGATCTGCAACAACCCAGTACGCAGTAAGTGCAGTATGCACCAACGATCTGCAACTGTCGAAGCTTTTGTGTTGAAACCTTTGTTTTGAATGATGTAATTTTTTTTTTATCTTTCGGAGACATCTGTATAACCCCATTAGAGGGTAATTAAAAAAAAAAAAAGGGCAAGCCCAAAATAATGGGCTAGAATGTTATGTGGAGGGCGAAGGCCCATATGCCCAAAAAAGTCAGGCCCTCTATTATCACCAACCAGGTGATCAAAAGTACGTCTAGTACTACAAAAAATTATTCGGTGATCAAAAGTACGCCCAGTACTCTAAAAATTATTCGCCAGTCTGCCGCTATTATCACCAACCAGGTGATCAAAAGTACGCCCAGTACTCCAAAATTATTCGGTAGCCTGCCGCTATTATCACCCACTAGGAGATCAAAAGTACGTCTAGTACTCCAAAATTATACATGAGCATCACTCATGTCAATCATACATAAACATTCATGAGCATCACTTATGACAATCATACATAAACATTCATGAGCATCATTCATGTCAACATTCATGAGCATCACTCATGTCAACATCCATGAGCACCACTCATGTCAATCAACATAAACATTCATGAGCATCACTTATGTCAATCAGCTTCGAAAGCTTCATTTACAAAGCTCCAGCTTCAAAAGCTTCATTTACAAAGCTCCAGCTTCAAAATCTTCACTTGCAAAGCTTCACCTAAAAAAGCTTCAGTGCAGGGTATACAAATACCGCCTTCGAACAACCGCCACTTTGGCCCATACATGGATTCAATTTGAAGTCTCCAGCCAACAGACTCCATTGACCGAAGACTTGGGAGACTACATTATGTACCATATATTGGGCCTCAACTAGGCTTCATGAAAAATACTTGGGGAACTTAGCCTATTATTCATGTACTGAGGAGCGAACCCTTATTTTATAAAAGGGACTCCGTCACCCTCATTAGAGAGCATCGCCGCCAGCTGAGCAACTGCCTCGCCGCGAGCATCACTCCTAACCCATTATTCATGTATTGAGGAGCGAGCCCTTATTCTATAAAAGGGACTCCCTCACCATCATTAGAGAGCATCACCGTCTACTGGGCAACCGCCTCGCCGCGAGCATCAACTCTAGCCCATCATTTATGTATTAATGAGCGAGCCCTTATTCTATAAAAGGGACTCCCTCACCATCATTAAAGAGCATCGCCACCTACTGAGCAACCGCCTCGCCACGAGCATCAACTCTAGCCCATCATTTATGTACTGAGAAGCGTGCCCTTATTCTATAAAAGAGACTCCCTCACCTTCAACGCCACAAGCCGAGCTAACCAAGGCAACATAAACCATAAGCCGAGCAGCCTCGCACATGTGCTACTTCTAGTTGAGCATCATTTCACTTTAAGCATCGCCTCATATCAAGTATCAGTTCAAGACAACATCTAGTTACTTCGGCCCACACATGGACTGAATTTCAAGTCTCCAGCCAAAAGACTCTCTTGACTAAAGACTTGGGGGACTACTGTTTGTACCATACTTAGGGCCTCCGCATTTAGATCTCATATAAATACTCGGGGGACTCAAATGTAATTATGTAATAAAGGAATGGGCAAATATGTAATAAGTGAGAAACCCTTATTCTATAAAATGACTCCTCACTCTCCTCATTAGGAGAGGCAAATTCTTAGGCCTGAGATCCCCAAACTCCCTCACATTCAGAGAGCCTCATTCTCACATTACAGAGGCTCTCTCCCTCACAATCTGCTCAGAGAAATAAAATAATCAATGTGGACGTAGCCCAAACATTGGGGTGAACCACGATTAGGATTACAACTCTAATAGGATAATATCTAGTCTAAGAGATATGGTAGGATTGCATAAGGATATCCTAGATATGTTAGGATTTACACAATCACATTTCTAATCTAATAGGACTGCAACACTAAAAAGATTATATTTGAAAATGATTAATAATTTTTCATTTTTAAATTGACATATAATGACTTGTAAATAATTTAGTATTCAAATAATGATATGAAGAAAAGTGAAAGGACCTTGATCAAAAATGAAAAAGGAATAAGATTTCAATTAATGAGAAGGAGAAATGAGGGATGGGAACTTAATTTAAACTTTTTTTTTTGTTGGTGGTAGCAACGCGAAGGCAACATGGTGGCGCATGAATTAGCAAAATATGGACTTAGCGATGGAGGTTTTAGTATATAAATGGAAGAGGAACCACTTTGGTGATATCCCTTCCTTGAAAGTGATTTGGAGAATGATAATTGATTATAATTGGTGAGCAAGATGGTTAGACACTCTTTCTTCTTCATTTTTGGAGGTTATTTACAGGGGCCCCTCTTACTCACAAACTTTGTATATGCAGCAATGAAAAACTCAGTTTCTTAAAAAAAATACAGCTTAATCATGGTAAAACTATATGATTAAATTTTGTGATATATACACATAAGGATGATTATGATAACTTAGAAATAAAAGGTTTAAATTATTAAAATAAAATGCAGAGTAAATCTATGAGGTGTCCCTCAATCAGTGGCGGAGCCAGGAATCTTACCACAAGGGGTCTTAGTGTAAAAGTCCAAATAAAAATTTAGGATGGAAAAACATATTGAAAATGAAATCATAGTACTTTCATTCATAATTCATAACGGAAATAATATTACAAGCTATAATTGTCCACGACGAGGTTTCATATTTTGAAAACGGAGCATTATAGCTTCATTTTCAATACAAGCAAAAATATCTCTCTCAATATAAACAAGCAAGCTATCACTCAACCATTGATCTCCCATTTTGTTCCTAAGTGGACCCTTAACAATATTCATGACAGAAAATGCGCTCTCCACTGAAGCAGTTGCAACTGGTAAAACTAAAGACAATGTAATGAGCAAATATACATAATTGAATACTCGATGCATCCTTGTCTCCACCATTTTTTTTGCAAGATCACCAATCCCTTCCAATTGAGAGAAATCACTACTGGAATGCACATAATGAATATAAATCTCAAGTTGATCTTCAAGTACCAAACGATCCTCATCTGAAAAGTCTTGAGGATAAAATTGAGCAAGACGAAGTAACTTTGGTTTATCAAAAGCTACAAATGAATCTTTCGGACTCAAACATGCCAAACAAATAAGCAACTCGGTATTTACCTCATTAAAGCGATCCTCTTAACTCCGTAATTTGCTCATCAATGACATAAATAAAGAGAGCTGCACACAATAATGATGACGATTTGTCATTATTGGAGCATTACGCCTTGAGCTCCCTGGAAGTATAAATGCATCTTCCATGTTATGAACATCAATATGATGTTTTTCACAAAAAGAAGATACTTCATCAACCAATGCATCGAACCCATTATTCCTCATCCAATGTAGTTTCTCCTTGCATGATTTCACTAAAGCCATTGCATTCACAATTTCTTGATCTTTCCTTTGCAATGCTTGTGACAAATCATTTGTGAGTCCCAATATGACTTTCATTAAGAAAAGGTGAAACACAAACTCAAAAGTACATATTTCTCTCATTAACTTATTTGCTTCACCCGCACTTTCATTGGGATTATCATCAATAACCATTTAAAGCACATGAACCACGGATGAAAACATGGAAATGATGTTAATCAAGGTACCATAGTGTGAGTTCCATCGTGTGTCACCGGCACGTTTGAGACTTGTTTCTTGATTTAAGCCTCGCCTCGTTATAAGACAATCATTTTCAAAAACTATCACAAGCTCTTCTTGAAGTTGCTGTCTAAGTAAATCACGCCGCTTACAAGATGCTCCAACATGATTAACCACACTATTAGCCGTTGCAAAAAAATAGGCAATGTCTATATTCTTCTTTGCTATGGCAACAAGAGCTAGTTGAAGTTGATGAGCAAAGCAATGAACATAATATGCACAAGGTTGTTCTCTCAATATCTTTGTTTTAAGGCCATTCAACTCACCTTTCATATTGCTAGCACCATCATAACCTTGTCCCCGTAGCTTGGAAATGCTCAAACCGTTGCAAGAAAAGAATGTGTCAATAGCATCCTTTAGTGAACTTGAAGTACTGTCGGTAACATGTTGGATACCCACAAATCTTTCAATTACATGCTCGTTGTCATCCACATAATGCAACACCATAGCCATTTGCTATTTCACCGACACATCACGTGCTTCATCCACCAATATTGAAAAGAATCTATCTTTTAGACCATCCATGATAGCATCAAGTGTTTCAAAGACACATGAATTCACAATTTCTTTTTGAATGCAAGGAGCTAGTAATATGAGATTCCCCGGAGCATTTTCCATCACAACTTCTCTAACTTTATCATCATTATCTGCAAGGAATTGTAATTGCTCCAAGTAATTTCCACTATTGCTTGAAGTGGCACTTTCATCATGGCCATGAAAAGCAAGACATTGTCGCAATAAAAACTTAGTGCACTTGATTGATGCATTCAAGCATGTGTGATAAGCCTTACAAGCTTGGTCGGAGTGTTTGCTCAATGCCGTTTCAATATATGTAGCTTGATTCATCAAATTTGTAGCAGCTTCTCTAGCCTTATTATGAACACTCCCAACCGGTCCAACATGCATCTTAAATCTTTCTCTCCCTTTCTTCTAAGTCTTAAATCCATCTTTAGTGAAAGCTTCACTACCCACTTGTTCAAAATTGGTTCTAAAGAGATAGCAATAGAGACAAAATGCCGCATCTTTAGATATACTATACTCCAACAATCAAACTCATCAAACCATTGGGGAATGAAGTGTCGATTATTCCCGACATATTAGTTATTGGGAAATTATGACCTCTAGGTTGACAAGGTCCTTTTTGTAGATATGATCTTCGGACCTCTTCTCTCATATTAGCATAATAATCTATCATTCGAGTTCTTAATCCAGGATTCGCTTGAAGATTACCCAAAACACCATCTAACTGACTTTGTCTTGAACTTGGAGTTCTTAAACTACCAACAGTATTTGAACTATCAACATTATTCGAACTACCCGAACCCGATGATGACTTTCTCTTAAAAAACCGTTCCATAATAATTCTACATATACAAAATATTCAAAATAAATACTCACAATGTAAACAAACCATCAACATAATCAAAATAAATATGAATTGGATTTCAATTAAATTAAACTGTAAAATGGAAAGAATTTTTTTTTATAGTATCGTTCCATTAAGTAAACTATACTAATATGCATAATAACTAATCCAACCAAGCCAACAATTCAATTAATCAATACCAATTAGCATACAAATTATTCAATAAATAAAAATTCAATTCAACTAATCATATGAATAATCAACAACCAATAACCAACTTAGTGCATTACCATATGAATATGATACAAATTATGTAAGAATTCAAATTTTAATTTTCACTCTAAAAATTAATTTCATATCAATAATCAACAACCAATAATCAACTTAGTGCATTTCCATATGAATATGATTCTATTTCTATAGCAATTAAATAAAATTTGTATTAAATAATTATTTAGGCTTAGGTAGGGATTTTAAATTTACCTTTGAAGTTTGAAGTTTGAAGGTTGGCTGAGGGCTGAGGCTCGGCTCAGTTGTCACAGCCCGTCCTTGGTTTTACGAAAATGCACTAGAGGTGAAGGGTTTTTTACTTTCGTTGACCAACGTATAGTGAGAAGTACGAAATTATTTAAGCATATTCCTGAAATACTCAACAATATGAGCAGAAGAGGATTTGGAGTTACGGTTAAAGTTTTTACGGAACTCTAACCTGAGAAGTACTTTTACTTTGGTTAATATATATATATAATTATTATTATTTTATTAGTTGTTATTAGAATTATTAGAATATGGGAAAGAAAGAGGGGAATCGGGAAGAAGAAAAATCAGGGAGAGAGACGTCGAACAGAGGAGGAAGAGCTCCGGGAGTGAGAGAGAAAGAGTTGGCGAATTAGGAGAGGAGAGAGGAAGGGCTGGCCAACTAGAGAAGAGAGCATGAGGGAAAGGAGGAAGAAGAAGAACTAGCTAACCAGACCTACGACCCGGTTCCATATTACGACCCGGTTCTTGACCCGGTCGTATCTCCTTCGTCCGAGGTCCGTTGGAGGTGATTCCGGTGTCTATGGAACGTTCTCGACGAGCCTAACATCCCTGTGGTGGTAGATTATCAAATTTCTTGTCAAATTTATTCGAATTGAAGTCGTACACCCACGGTGGTTCCAGCGGGTTTTTCCTTTCTCCGGTGAATTTTGAAATGATTCCTTCCAATTACCACCACCATTATACTCCCTTAGAACCCAGGAACAAAGCCCAGGCAGTGGTGGAGGCGTTGGAGCAAGTTTGAAGGAATTGGAGCCTTTCCGGGCCAAATTGGTCTTGGCCTCAGTTATAAAGTTTACTCTACTCATTGAGATCTTCATTTTTGTAAATTTTGGTAATTTTTGGAGATAGTTGGATTTTCCGACGAGCCGGGGCGGCCGACCGCCACCCACGGCCGCCCGTGAGGCGGCGCATGGCCAGTGGCCCGCCAATGTCATTCTTAGCATGTATTTAATGTTCTAGGTTCAGTTTTAATAATTGATTGACGTAAATTGAGTAATTGAACCTAAGTTCGTTACGATTCGTGGTTAGGTGAAAATGTGAATTGACGATCCGACCGTTGGATCGTCACCAATCTTTGATACATTGTAATATGTTATATTTGAGGATTATAGGAACTTACAGATTGGGAATCCGATTTACGGATCTTCCGGAATTGGAGTTGTAAGTTCATAAAATATAATGTTAACCGTCACTTGGTTTTGACAATTGACGGAGATCCGACCGTTGGACGGTAAGGAAATTTTAGGATGTTGTTCTAGAGATATATTGTGGACCTCTGGAAGTTATGGATTGGAAATCTGAGTTGCAGATCATCCGGATTGAACTACGTAGTGACATGTTTTATATAAGTTATATATTCTATGGATAAGAGTTCTGAGATATGGTTTGATAACTGTTTTAGGCATTGAGCGTTCGGGACGCCTTGGTTCTAATGTTAGGGAGTTATAGCGCGGACCCCAGGTGAGTGGGCAGTATTTTCTGTATATACCTATATACTATTGATTTTTCCCAGAAATTGAATTTAAATGAAAGTATGTTTTCAAATGCCATGCATGCATATTATATGAAATATGTGAATTAGTATTTGATGTATATATGTTAAATGGTGCTGTGGACGCACAGGTGAGTATCAGGTGAGTTTATATTGTTCATATGATTTATTGATGATGTGAATTGTGTTGAGAGCTCATAACCTGCACCCTTGGTGTTAGTGCTTATATTATTCACCCCGCACCACATGCTCACCTTGGATCCAAGTAGGTGCATGTTGTACAGACCATGAGAGGTGGTTCTAACAAGTCGTACAAACCATTAGAGGTGATTCCGACTTGTAGGTGACTTTAGATATTTATACAGCTGTTGATGAGAGAAGCACTAGAGTGTATTCTTACACCATCCTTGTCGTACAAACTACTTCAGGTAGTTCCGATTTATGTGTAGAGTAGTGCCGTACAGGTCACAGTTGGTGACTCCGGTTGGGTTGGATATGGAGCTATAGAATTAACCATACAGGACAACTGCAGGGTCTCCGGTTGATTCTTTATTTCAAATGTTATATTGTTGCATCCTTATTATGTTTTGATGCATAGCATGGCATACTTTCTGGTTTTGATAAAGATTTGTGAATTGAGCTATTTGAAGATTTATATGCATATTATATACTATTTTTCTGGGAAAGTATACAGGTTTTACAGCGAGGGGTTAGAAATGTTATTAAATGAAATATTTTCTAAAAACTTTGTTTTACTGACCCACTCAATCTTGTTTTGCACCCGTCCAGGTTCTAGTTAGCAGTGTTGGTGGCTCACGAGGATTCCCACGGTGTTCTGACAGAATTAAAAAAAGTAGGACTCACCCTCGGGTGTTACATATTAGTAATTGTATCTTTAAAGCTTCCGAACTGTATAAATGGTTACGTCACTCTCACGTGACGGCCAGCATACCCTCCTTCGGGACGGGGTGTCATTAGTGGCTCGAGGACTGGAGTAAGATTGTGAGACAATGAGAGTGAAAGGAAACGGCTCAGTGGCTGGCTTGGCTGGCTCCATCCGTTGCTGCTCTCTCTGTCTGTAATTGGTCGTGAAGGCTGAGAGAGAGTAAAGAAGGTTGAATGGGGGACACGCAGTCCCCCCCCCCGCACCATATATTTTTGTTTTTTCAAAACAGATGAAACCGCGCCGTTTTGTTTTATAATTTTAAAATTTTTTTTACCAGGCTCAAAACGACGTCGTTTTGGCTTGGTTTAAAAAAAACAAATAGAACAGCAATCTGTAGATTGCAGATTGCCTAGAAAAAACAGAGGACTGAACCAGGTTTTCCAACGAGGCACGCGCGAGGGGAGTGGCGAAGAGCTGGGTCCATCCAATGGTGTTTCCCGGCGAGGGGAGTGGCGGCCGCCACTCCTCGCCCTCATGTGGCTTCGCCACTGCCTGCAAGCGAACTCTTTCTTATTCTTTCAGACATTTCGTCGACCACGTGGTGTGCAGCTCCAAGAGGTCGCACCAGCAACTCCAAGGGACCTCTAAGGTTATTTCCATGGCTTCCAAGAGGTCGTGCGACCCGATTGACCCCACTGTGGCTCCGCCTCTGCCCTCAATAAGCTTATTTTTGAATCTTACATTATATTATATACATACATATACATATACATATACATATATATATATATATGTATATGTATGCGTGCCATCATTATTCATCAACATTTAAATGTTACCTTTCATTATTTTGCTGGACAAATGTTGGTCCTCCATGGTTAGTAGATTTGGTCTCAAGTGATTCTGTGGTTAAGATTTTTTGAGGCAGCCCTACTCGGTCATGCGAATATCTATGTATGTCCCGATTTCGTTGTGTAATAAATTTCCCCTTGACCGAAAAAGTTTTTTACTGGTTGTTATTATTAGGAAGTTTTAATGAAAAGTTCCTCAAAGTTCCTCATAAAACAAAATCTTAATCTAGCGGTAGGATTTCTTTTAATTGATGAACAACTACGGTCTATAAGATTTCAGTTAACATTAAGTTTTTTTAATCAAACTAATCCAAACCCATTTTCAGTGGCAGAGCCAATATTGACTCATTAATTGTCTATGACTTCAACAACTTAAAATAACTCCATGTATATTTGTACGTTTGTTTTTGACCCTATGAACAGACATTAAAAACAAATTTCAACCTCTTCATCCTCTTATTTCTACTTCTTTTTACTATCCATGTCTTTCTTTTCTCTCTTCTTGTGTGCGACTATATTGTGTGCACCAAATGCTCAATGAAATGCTTTTGTTGACAAGCCTTGACAGGCTTCAAAATTACTCTACAGTTTTCTATAGCCACTCTTGACAAGTCTTTGCATATCATAGTAGTTGTTGGCGTAAGCCGTCGGCAGATGTTGGCAAAAATTGATATGTTCTTATCAAGTGCTCGACAAATGGTCAAATGAAGTTTTTTTGGTCGAAATCAACCCAATTATTTGAAAATCTTGGCTTCGCCTATTATATATATGAGAAAATTGGAGAGTTCTTGAGCTTTAGTCCGGTAACCAAAAATTCATGTGTATTGGTTTATAAACTTGATGCAATATAGAGTAATAGTAAGCGTCGTTAAAATTTCCATCGAAAATAAAGGGTTTCAAGAGGTAAAAAAGGAATGTAAGTTCTAACAGAGTTATCCAAAAAAATTATTACCACATATTGTATACCATGTTCAAGGACTACTACTCACAAAATTTTATTTTAGATACCAAATGTCCAATTAAACTAAAGTTGAAAAATCATTGCTCCGATTATTTATGTGTCACTGTGTATATGTAATTCTAGTCTGGATAAGAATTTGCATGTAAATACTCACGAGTCCAAAATTACCCTGCATATTGTATGATTAATACTTTTATGTATTTGCATAGACAAAACTAACAAAAAATAATTGTAAATTACAAAACATTAAAAATTTCAAGTTTGATTGTACAACATGCCACCTTCCAGCTGGAAAGCAATTCAAGATTTGGAAAGCAATACGGAGAGTTTAATTAGCTGTAATTTGTAAATGTAGAATGTAGATTACGTTTCCTTTATTTAATTTTCTTCTCACAGCTAAAAACAAGAACACCAAACATAGAAAAAGTAGTGAAGACATATCCTCAAATAGGCAAACTTTCCTCATTTACTAGAATTACTTGTCTTTGATTTTATTTTTAGTACAAGAAATATTCCTACAATTAATATATGTTATAAGAAGAGAAAAAATTTAAACCTAAATGTAGTGGGCCGAAAAAGAAAATCCTAACCACCATTTCGTCTTTCCATTTTTTATTTTAGTTGGTTTTAATTGTGCTAAGCGTTTCAAACTTTAAACTGCTTATTCTATTTTTCTTTTCTTATAACAAATAAATGTAAAATACATGACCGACGTGTTTGTCTTATTTTTCCCTTTTTATTTTATGTTGATTGGTTTGGCTGGCTGGGACCTGACCCTTTCCCTTTGCTGCGTATAGAATAATCCTCCTGTGCATAAGAAATAAATTAAAAAGAAGGTCAACAAGGTAAATGTCGAGAACTTTATTGCCGTACCATTCTTTGACCATATTATTAAACTAACATATTGTCTCATTAGCCACTTAGTATTATGGTATAATGATTGTGAAGCCTAAAATAATTCCAAAATTCTAGAGGCAACACTTGGACTTTTGTTCAAGAAAGACAAGATTACCCTTAATAAATGAGCAGGCTCCTCAGATACTCCCACGCGCAACTCACACCCTAAGGTCTCAGCAGCTGAATACAATTGCCCACAGCTCACATGCCCTTGGCAATGAAAAGTCAAAGCATTAAAGATAAGGATTAATTACCCAAATCCCTTCTTTAATACTGTAGACATCAAAATTTTGGTAAACAAATATTGACCGATAAATCAAAGTTTCAACGCTCATGTATTACATAAATTTTACACGTAGCGTGTGACTCGACAAAAAATTGAAATGAGTCGGAAAAGTCATCAAACAGGACACGTGTCAACACCTGGCAGAAATGACTTGTTTCATCTGAAATATTATATTCAAAATTAGGCATTGGAAAATTCTATAAATAGAAACCAATTTCATTCATTTAGGAGGAGGAATTCATATTACACCTTGAAGCTCTGAAGCTCTGAAACTCCGAAGCTCTCAAGCATCAAGGTTCCCGAAGAATCAAGAAAGCCTTCTTCGTTCTTCGTTCATCGTTCTTCCAAGATCAAGCCCCGACGGCCCTTGGATCAACAATCATCCACCTTCAAGATCAAGCCCCGACGGCCCCTTTGAAGAACTTCCACCAATTCAAGATCAAGCCCCAAAGGCCCTTGAAGAACTTCCACCAATTCAAGATCAAGCCCCGACGGCCCTTGAAGAAAGTGTTCATCGTTCATCATCCGTTCATCCCGAAGAATCAAGAAAGCCTTCTTCGTTCTTCGTTCATCGTTCTTCCAAGATCAAGCCCCGACGGCCCTTGGATCAACAATCATCCACCTTCAAGATCAAGCCTCGACGACCCTTTTGAAGAACTTCCACCAATTCAAGATCAAGCCCCAAAGACCCTTTAAGAACTTCCACCAATTCAAGATCAAGCCCCGACGGCCCTTGAAGAAAGTGTTCATCGTTCATCATCCGTTCATCCTGAAGAATCAAGAAAGCCTTCTTCGTTCTTCGTTCATCGTTCTTCCAAGATCAAGCCCCTACGGCCCTTGGATCAACAATCATCCACCTTCAAGATCATGCCCCGACGGCCCCTTTGAAGAACTTCCACCAATTCAAGATCAAGTCCCGACAGCCCTTGAAGAAATTGTTCATCGTTCATCATCCATTCATCCTAAGATCAAGCCCCAACGGCCCTTTGGATCAACAACGTCGACAAATCCACACATCCAATCGTCCTTCAAGATCAAAGCCCAAAAGCCCTTGAAGGTCCATTCATCACCGTTATTCAAGATCAAGCCCAAAAGCCCTTGAAGATCCGTTCATCACTATTCTTCAAGATCAAACCCAAAAGCCCCTTGAAGATCCGTTCATCACCGTTATTCAAGATCAAGCCTCAACGGCCCTTGAAGAAACGCTCATCCTCAAGATCAAGCCCCAACGGCTCCTTGAAGATCCGCTCAAATCCACCTTCAAGATCAAGCCTACGGCCCTTGAAGAACGTTCATCCTTAGATCAAGCCCAACGGCCCTTTGGATCAATCGCACATCCACAAATCAACACCTTATGAAGATCGAATCAGATGATCAAATTTGAGAGAGATTATAACCCAAAATCATCAAATACAAATATTATTTTCTGCACGTTGTTCTTGTCTCTTTCCTTTCAGGAAATTTTCGTGTTCACAAATTTGGCAAGCCCAATGGGACCATCTCTACCTCTCATCTATTTCTCCGTTCAAGGAATTCAAGCACACTTCCAAAATCAATGGCATCAAGGAAGGCTCGAACTGTTCCCGCAGCCGGCGCAAAGAACAAGAGCGTCATCGTCGCAAGTGGTGTCACTTTGGGCATCACGACTCGAAGCAAGGCAAGAGCTACTTCTGTCGCCTCTTTCACCTCTGCATCAACTCTGCCAAGGGAACAAGAGCACCCAAGGCACGAGCCTGTGATCACCTTAGCCTCACTAAGGGCACCAACGGGGGAAAGCCCAAGGAAATACTCCAAATCCATGCTCTCCAATGCCGATTCAAGCAGCAGTTCAGCCATGCAAGTCATGACCACTAGAGCAACTTCAATCGATGAGCAGCTGGCTCAAATGAATGAAGCAGTAGCAAGGCTAACCCGAACTGTGGAAGAAAAAGACTTGCAAATTGCAGCACTAGTCAACCGACTAGAGGCGCAGGACGGCGAGAAACCCGACCCAGATGATGATCCACTAAAGGGATGAGCTAGCGGAGAAGAGGAGCCTCCGGTGAAGAAAATTGATGTGAAGCCGGAGCCAGACCAAGTAACGGCACTCATAGGATCTCTTTCTATCCAGCAGCTGCAAGTGATGATCACCAACACCATCAAGGCACAGTACGAAGGGAGCTCTCATGCCTCCACGTTGTACTCGAAGCTTTACTCCAGGAAGATCAACGCTTTAAGGATCCTGATGGGCTATCAACCGCCGAAGTTTATGCAATTTGACGGAAAGGGAAACCCGAAGCAACATATCACACATTTCATCGAAACCTGCAACAATGCAGGGACGGAGGGAGATTACCTCGCCAAGCAGTTTGTGTGCTCGTTAAAAGGAAACACCTTTGAGTGGTACACGGACCTGGAGCCCGAGTCCATCAACAGCTGGGAACAGTTGGAAAGGGAATTCCTCAACCGCTTCTACAGTTCCCGCCGTACTGTAAGCATGCTAGAGCTGACAAGCACGAAACAATGGAAGGAAGAACCAGTCATGGACTACATCAACCGATGGCGTAATCTAAGCCTCGAATGTAAGGACAGGCTCTTCGAGATTTCTTCAATCGAGATGTGCATCCAGGGTATGCAATAGGGTTTGCAATACATCATTCAAGGTATCAAACCACGGACTTTTGAAGAGTTAGCCACCTGGGCCCATGACATAGAGTTGAGCATCGCCCATCATGGGAAGAAAGAACCGATCGTCGACTACAAAAACGACAAAGTTCTTGGGACAAAGGTGGAGAAGGCTACGTGGAAATCCACCAAGGAAACAATAACGGTTAACACAGCTCCCGTCAAAGTCTCTACACGAGGCAAGGCGATTCAAACTGAAGCTTTTCGTGATCAAGAGATGTGTAGACGCATTTTGAAGGAGCTTGAAGAGAAGACTTATCCATTCCCCGACTCTGATGTGGCTGCCATGTTAGAAGACTTGTTGGAAAAGAAGGTGATCAGTTTGCCTGAGTGTAGACGGCCGGAAGAGATGAATCGTACTGATAGTCCAAGGTACTGTAAATTCCACTGTTTCATTAGTCATCCAACGGAAAAGTACTTCGTACTGAAAGATCTCATCCTGAAGCTAGCACAACAAGGGAAAATCGAGCTTGACCTCGAAGACGCAGTTGCGGCACACACTACTACTATCATGTTTGGATCACTCGATCCTGTGCATCTCCGAAGCATGCATGACCATTCCCATCAATGTTCAAGTCACACGGCACCTTCTACACAACCATCACCGGGGGCAAGTAACCAAGATGCATCTACTGGTGATAAGAAAGGGTGGACATCGGCGACCTACAAAAAAACGAGGAAGCCAAAACCACTAGCCATAAGGCCAAAAAAGGAGCCTAAACCCGCCCCTCGAACTTCAGTCTTCGACAGGCTGAATCATTCAAAACCTAGAATTTCGGTGCTTGATCGCATCAGTGGTTGAGACCGAACTTCTGTCTTCAAAAGGCTTAGGACGCCAACACCGCAAAGATTTGTCTTTGAAAGGTTATCAAAACCCAAGAAACAAAACGACACAGCTACATCTCCTCCACAACTATCGACTTCGGACAGACTTGAAGAAACTAAGAAGCCTTCTAGAAACAGGAAGACAACGCCAAAGGAAGAAAAGCTCGACAGTCTAGCAGGAAAAGACGATGTTCAAAGCTTGATTCCTTCAAGGATGAAGCGCCAAGCAACTTTGGAGGTCGACACAAAAGGACCACTGAAGGTAAGGAGGCGCACCATCATCTACACCGGCCAATCTTCACGCCAACAAACCCAAGAAGACCGCACTGAAGAGGAGGCCCAAGAAGACAAAGAAGATAAAATCCCAGAAGAAGACGTCACTTCCTGCTCTGTCAACTCAAAATCTTCACCTCAATCGCTGGGGGCATGCTCCAAAACCATGGCAGTCAAGCCGAATGAAGTTGAAGGATGGACTCGTGTCACTCTGAAGAAACTGCACAAGAAGCATATGTCTTCTCCACAAGTGCACCAATCAAAAAGGGGGCAAAGCAGCTTTCGCCAACCTCCAAAGCGATGTGAAAGTGTTGAAGATGAGGAAATTTCGACACAAAGATCGACCATGAGCGATCTCTTCTTCATCAGAAAATTATTCAGCTACTCGGTCAAGGCTCCTTGCTATAAAGATTGCGAGGAACGCCTCTCCAAACAGCAACCATCTATTCCACAAGTTCACCAATGGGAAAGGGGGCAAAGTAGCTCCTATCAACCTCTAGAACAATATGAACGTGTTGGAGATAATGAAACTTTGACACGAAGATCATCCATCCCCATCACGATGTGTGACATCTTCCCAGAAGACTTCTTCAACTACTCAGTCAAGGCTCCTTGCTATGAAGATTGCGAGGAACGACTCTCTTGGATTGCTTGACGAACAAACAACGCTCCTTGCCTGAACGAGTTGAAACTGCAAACGGCACCAAAAGCTCTTGGCCCGCAAGAGCATAAACTGCGTACGGCATAAAAAAAAATGTATTTGAACTACGTTTTGACTTGATCTCTTTGGAAGGGTACGTAGGCAGCTTGAATATTCAATTTCAAGTTCAGTCACATCAAATAAAAAAAATAATAATAAAAATGTTTTATTAAAAAAAAATACATATGTTTTATGTATTTAAAAAAAAAAGAAAAAAAAAGGGGAATACATACGTTATTCCTTGTTTACAAAAATAAAAAATAAAAAATAAAAAAATAAAAAAATAAAAAAAGGATTTCTTTCACATACATATACATACACACACATATATATATATATATGTATGTATGTATGTCCATCAGCAGCAAGCCTCTCAAAAGGAGGCCATCCAGGCCCAAGCTCCAGCTTGACGTCCCTCTCCCTCCAAGCCCAATCCGTCATCCCTAGCAGCTCGCTTCCTCTTCAGCCCACAAACTCCCAAAAGCCCAGGCCCAGTTCTTGGACCTACATCCTTCATTTCCTGCAACGTCCAGGCCTAACGACTCATTCGACTTCACAGCTTTCCTTTCCCTTCGAGACCCCATTGTCTCTCTCGTACATAAAGAATGGCGAGTCGACTTGGTTACCTGCAAGGGCCCACACTTGACCAACGATGAAAACGAGGATTTCAGCTTCTTAGAGGAGCCCACTGACCACGACGACAATATGCCGCGCTGTCCATATTTGGATCACTACGACAAGGACAATCTCTATTTCCACTTCGATGAGGCTGGTGATCATAAGAACTCGAACAAAAAAAAACCGGAGCTGGACAGGAAGAACGACATCGTTTTGAATGCGGCAAACTTCGGCGATGCGGTGGAGAAGAACAGATTCATCATGGTCGAGTTCTCAGCACCCGAGTTGACCCAGCGCCTGTCTCTGCACCCGTGGTTGCTCCCCGCCATCTCCTATAGACATAAAGCACATAGTTGCAACCACCACAAATGATGTTGAAGTTCTGGATATGGAAGCGTAACTGCCTCTCCTTCCACCCGCGCCTACATCACCGCCCACATTTCATTCCTATGCCAAATTTTGAGCGAAGTTGTTTCCACAAGATTAGGATCCCATTGGCATGGGAGAGAGCCATTGTCGCAACGAGCGGGGAGCAACCATCATCCCAGCAAGTAGTGGATAGCCGTCATCCCAGCCAACAGTGGTCGTCAAAGAAGCAGCAAGCACTCAATGGCTTAAAGCCCAAAACCGTGAGTTACTTCTCAAACAGAATGAGCCCATCTTCAACCACTCCCTCGTCATCAACATCCTTGCCCAAGAAGATCCATCTCCACTGCCGGTCCTACACGCCGTCTGCAGCGAAACGCTGGGCAGTTACCTGGCTCGACTACTCGTTGAAATCGGAGTCCATGCCGTCTTTTTCGTTCCTGGCGACTTCAACTTAACGCTTCTCGACCACCTGATCGTCGAGCTCAGCCTCAACCTTGATCGAAAAATTCACCGAAGTTTGTCGAAAAATTGAGCAAGTTGAAGAGTGAGTTGGAAGCAAGGAAGACAGAGACTTTTTGCAGATTGAAGCTTTATAAAAACAAAGCTTTCTGCAAAATTATCAAAATTCTTCACCATCTTCTCTGATCTGAAAAGCAGAGAGAAATGGTAGTAAAAGTTACTTCGACCTGCTTGCATTGGGTGGGGCCGATCATTCCTCGCTCGACGTTGCCACCTCAAATTCCCAGCTCTCCCGCATCTTCTCCTTGCTTTTGAAGTAGACCAAGCCACCATCTCCTTCATCGCTGAGATGTCATTGAATTCAACCCACATCGCGATACTGTGGTCCATGGATGGGATGACTGCAATGGTTGCTGCGAAACTGGCCAGAGGAAGGAATTTTCCAATGGGGTCGCAGCATCGGAGAGGTCAGAACTTGAATTTGGCGCCGAAGGAATATGATGAAGGCGGCCTGGATCTCTTTTTGAAGAACCGCCAGACTCTCTCTATAGCCTCCTCCTTATAGCCATGCACAAACGGCAGCCTCCAAGAGCTACAAAGATTTGAGAAGCTATTCAGATAATCACAAGCAGCAGCAAGCGGTGTCCCTTGTAGAAAACAGTGACAACAGTCTCAACAGTTCTCTCCGGCGACGGCAAGCAGTGCAACGGGTGTACAATGGTTGTGCTTAGTGGTGGTGCTCAGTGACAGTGCAACGGGTGTGCAGTGGCTCTACGCTAGGTGGTTACGCTTAGTGGTGGTAATGGTGGAGCTTCTCCCTTTGTCCCCTTGCATTCCTTCTGCCCATCAGTTTCAGCAGCACGTGTAGCCCCTTCTCCTTCGTCTTCTCTCGGACTCGGCCTGGGTTTTTCACCCACAAACCCAGCCTTGCAGAGCACCATATATATATATATATAATGGTGGAATCTTGGTGGACAGCACCATGCAAAAAAAAAAAAAAGTTATAAAGGTTTCGGTGCATCAGGCACCATACAAAAGAAACAATAAAAAATAATAATAATATATAAAAAAAAATAATGGGCATGATTAAAAAAAAAATTGTAAAGAAAGGTAGTGGCACCGAAAGCAAATAAGAAAGTATAAATTTTTGATGTGGTGTGTATGTGCAAGTTGTCAAAGATTTGCCTGTTGGTGAAGGCAACACACAACAATAATGGAAATAGGGATGTCTAACACAAAAGCAGAAGATGGTTAAAAAAAAAAAAAAAAAAAAAAAAAAAAAGCTTTGAGAGAAGTAAATTTTTTTATTTCTCTGGAAAGATTACATAAAATTGCATTCTACATGCAAACAAATTTTTTTTTACAAATGTGCAAGCAGCAAATATAAGGAGCCTTCATTGATCAGATAGCGCTTCATCACTCGGTGGAACTCTGGGAAGAAGAGGAGTTGGAGGTTGATCATTTGGAGCTTCATTACGCAGTACAACCCCAGAAGACGAAGGCAAATGCTGTTGGAACAAACCCACAAACCTCTGATGATAAAGTAAAATCTGACCATCAGATTCCTGCAACTGGTCAATCTTCCTCTTCATGTTTGTAGCATAGTTATGTGCGAGCCTGTGCAACTGTTTATTCTCATGCTTGAGCCTTCTAATCTCCTATTTGAGACTCATCACTTTAGCCGCCAATGATTCAACTTGACGGGTTCGAGCAAATAGACGTTGGGCCATATTAGACACAGAACTTGCACACTACACACTGAGAGCCAGATAATCCTTAACAGCCAACTCATCAGACCGTTTGGAAAGTAGTCTGTTATCTTTAGGAGTGACAAGGTTCCTGGCCACCACCGCAGCGATCATATCATTCTTCATCACCGAATCCCCAACGGTAAAAGGACCAGTAGGGGATATGAAGGATGGGCGCCATATGTTGTCTGGAGAAGGCGGGACTGCCTCTTCACCAAGGTTCAAGTCAAAACGACGGTCGGAGGGGCCAGACATTTTCAAAGGTGTTGAAAGAAAGAAGAGGTCGGACAAGTCAAGATCGTAGAAGTGCAAAAAGGGAGTTTTTACAGGCAGAAATTCAAGTGTGCTTTGAAACGTCCTGCGTACCTCTATAAAAATCAGCACTCGACGGGATTTCAGAGATCGAAAAGGCGAACTCAGAAAATGGAAGAGGCACTAGCTTTCTCAAAAGCTGGGCTTGCTAAGAAACCACGGGCTAATCTTATTTTCCAGATTTATCCGCACTTGTCACATGCAACCTCTGCACTCGACGGAGCTCAGAAATCGAAGAGGCCAATTCAAAAATAGAAGAGGCAAGCTCAGAAATCGAAGAGGCATCTTGCTTTTCTAGACGCGTCAGCATTCGTCACACGCAAACTCAGCTTTGCGAAAATCACGGGCAATTTATCGAAGCGCCGATCCCAGATATCGAAGAGGCGCAAGTCTTTTTCAGCCTCGTCAACACCTGTCACATGCACACTCAGCTTGGCGGAAATTACGGACAATTTGTCGAAGATTTCTGATAAAGAACAAAGCACGTGAAGCCATACTGATCAATCACGCAATGGTTGTCGACACGAGTGAAAGAATAATACCTCTACAGGTATTAAAGAACTTCCTATAATTGTCCACCTTCACCCTCCATAGCAAGGCAGACATACAAAACCTTTCTTCATCTCCGAGAATGCCTTCCCAACGAAGCCTCTCGAGTCACTCAGTGTTCCTTATTCCTTAGGGTACCTCTGCAAACAAATGACACCAAAGCAAAAGTATCTTATATCACCAGGGTAGAAAGCAAGAGTATCTCATATCATGCGTTCTCCCTGTCCTTTCTTTTGTCTTTGTTCTTACTTGCAAAGACAAGGATAAAGAAAGCAATATGCCGGAACCTCCACTCAAACTCGGGTAAGGAACCAACTGCTTGGAACCCTTCCCTGATTGCCTACCTAGCACTGCTCTTGAGTACTCGTCTTCCACTGCTGCTGTACTTCCAAAGAAGCTGCCACATCTGCCTGAATAACAGATAAGGCAAGTGAAAATGATACCTTGTATGTGGAGACAAGGTGCAGAAGAAACAAGCAGAGAAGAATGCAGCATGCACAGTCAACTCAGCAGAAGGAATCTGAGCTAAGGAACTCGAGAAGATGCCACATTTGCCTGGAAAACAGATAAGGCAAGTGAAAATGATACCTTGCAGCATGTGGAGACAACGTGCAGAAGAAACAAGCAAAGAAGAATGCAGCATGCACAATCAACTTAGCAGAAGGAGTCTGAGCTGAGGAACTCGAGAAGATGCCACATTTGCCTGGAGAACATATAAGGAAGGGAAAATGATACATTGAAGCATGTGGAGACAAGCACAACAAAGCATGTGCCGATTCATCCGCTACTTCTTCAAAATCAAAAGTATCTCATATCATCAGGGTTGCGATCACTCTGGGTGAAGGACTCGTTTTGACCCTCAAATTCTTGGGTCGACTCACTAGGCGTTGTGGGCTGCACGTGTCGATTCACCACCCTTGAAACAAATCCAGTTCAAGAATAAGCTGTGGAAAGTCAACAATTGGAGGAATCCAGAAAATCCTCCAACCCAGTTCAAGATCAAAGCTGTGGAAAGTCAACAAGCGCAAAAACAAATACATGCCGATTCATCCACTACCAAAGCCAAAGATCATCTACCACATGAAGCTCCTTGTGGCCTAATTTCAACCTTCAAGATCAAGCCTCGACGGCCCTTGAAGAAATTTCAAACAAAGTTCAAGAACAAGCCTCAACGGCCATTGAAGAAATTTCCAACCCAATTCAAGATCAAGCCTCAACGGCCCTTGGATCGACATCTACATTAAGGGACTTCAAAACGCATCTCCTACACGTGACAAGCACATGTATACGTCGCGCTTTGAAGTGGGGGCATTTGTAGACATCGAAATTTTGGTAAATAAATATTGACCGATAAATCAAAGTTTCAACGCTCATGTATTACATAAATTTTACACGTAGCGTGTGACTCGACGAAAAATTGAAATGAGTCGGAAAAGTCATCAAACAGGACACGTGTCAACACCTGGCAGAAACGACTTATTTCATTTGAAATATTATATTCAAAATTAGGCCTTGGAAAATTCTATAAATAGAAGCCAATTTCATTCATTTGGGAGGAGGAATTCATATTACACCTTGAAGCTCTGAAGCTCTGAAACTCCGAAACTCTCAAGCATCCAGGTTCCCGAAGAATCAAGAAAGCCTTCTTCATTCTTCGTTCATCGTTCTTCCAAGATCAAGCCTCGACGGCCCTTGGATCAACAATCATCCACCTTCAAGATCAAGCCCCGACGGCTCATTTGAAGAACTTCCACCAATTCAAGATCAAGCCCCAAAGGCCCTTGAAGAACTTCCACCAATTCAAGATCAAGCCCCGACGGCCCTTGAAGAAAGTGTTCATCGTTCATCATCCGTTCATCCCGAAGAATCAAGAAAGCATTCTTCGTTCTTCGTTCATCGTTCTTCCAAGATCAAGCCCCGACGGCCCTTGGATCAACAATCATCCACCTTTAAGATCAACCCCCGACGACCCCTTTGAAGAACTTCCACCAATTCAAGATTAAGCCCCAAATGCCCTTGAAGAACTTCCACCAATTCAAGATCAAGCCCCGACGGCCCTTGAAGAAAGTGTTCATCGTTCATCATCCGTTCATCCCGAAGAATCAAGAAAGCCTTCATCGTTCTTCGTTCATCGTTCTTCCAAGATCAAGCCCCTATGGCCCTTGGATCAACAATCATCCACCTTCAAGATGAAGCCCCGACGGCCCATTTGAAGAACTTCCACCAATTCAAGATCAAGCCCCAAAAGCCCTTGAAGAACTTCCACCAATTCAAGATCAAGCCCCTACGGCCCTTGAAGAAAGTGTTCATCGTTCATCATCCGTTCATCCTAAGATCAAGCCCCAACGACCCTTTAGATCAACAACGTCGACAAATCCACACATCCAACTGTCATTCAAGATCAAAGCCCAAAAGCCCTTGAAGGTCCGTTCATCACCGTTATTCAAGATTAAGCCCAAAAGCCCTTGAAGATCCGTTCATCACTGTTCTTGAAGATCAAGCCCAAAAGCCCTTGAAGATCCGTTCATCACTGTTCTTCAAGATCAAACCCAAAAGCCCCTTGAAGATCCGTTCATCACCGTTATTCAAGATCAAGCCTCAACAGCCCTTGAAGAAACGCTCATCCTCAAGATCAAGCCCCAACGGCTCCTTGAAGATCCGCTCAAATCCACCTTCAAGATCAAGCCCACGGCCCTTGAAGAACGTTCATCCTTAGATCAAGCCCAACGGCCCTTTGGATCAATCGCACATCCACAAATCAACACCTTATGGAGATCGAATCAAAGGATCAAATTTGAGAGAGATTGTAACCCAAAATCATCAAATACAAATATTATTTTGTGCACGTTGTTCTTGTCTCTTTCCTTTCAGGAAATTTTCGTGATCACAAATACATTCCCAATTGAAGATTGACTCCAATCAAGTAAGTAATCCCAATTTAAATTAATTAGGGATAATTACTCTATTATCTTAAGATATTATTTCCTATTTAATACCTTGAGAATATTTCTCCATAAACATTGCCCAATAGGATGCCACCATGTGTAGGGTAAAACCCTAACACTATGGCCGACCCTCTCCCCTATATATACCTCATATTCTACCAAATTTAAGAAGCTGTTGCTACCCCTAAAAGCCCTAAACACTTTACTTTTCTCAGATAAACTAACTTAGGCATCGGAGATCCATTGGCCTACCCCCCTCCCCACCTCGTGGGTGCATGAGGCTTAGGTCTTTGATAAAGGTATTGATTGTTTTGCAGGTGCATTTTCGTTAAGACTAAGACGGCAGAAATTTGCATCGACAGTGATATTCCTCTTTGTTTGTAAATGAGAAGTCTTAGGTTCGATTCTCACCAAAGGCGAATTTGAACCGCATTATTGATAACCCATTGTGAGGCTTAGCTCACTTTTTACTGTAGATAATATTGTTTGTTCCAAAAAAAAAAAATTGTCCCATTTAGAAAATGAATCACATTGACTTAACCATGGGGTAGGTACGTTAAACTACATAATATTTACGTCGTAAAATATTACAGTGACTGACTAACCGAGTCCTAGCTTTTATATTTTTGGTGTTTTGGGTCTGCTGACTGCATTCTGCACAAGACAACTACATAAAAAAGAAGGCTTATTTTTTGGTATGTTCACATGAACTTCACTTCAATCTCACTTTGTCGCTTAAAATTTAATTTGAGCCACTTTACATTTTGAAACTCAATTTTCACATAACTTTGATATATTTTGTTATTCCGTAAAAAAAACAATTAAATTCGCTTATGTGACATAATTGGATCCCACTTATTTATGTTATGATTACCATGTGTATGGGATAATATGTAAAATAATTAATGTTAATATAAGAGTAATGCTATACTTACAACATTTTTCATACCAAATTTGCAAATCATGTGATATGTCACCAATAGAACGTAAGCACATTAATCAACACATATGTGACAACCTGTCCCAAATTTTACGATTTTAAAAATTTTAAGAGAGTGAATTGACTAAAATGCCCTAGAGGCAAGATTGTTGACTTTCATTGACTATCATTTCGTGACGTTTAAGAGCTATTATTTTATTGTATTCTCGAAGTACTCGATGTTACGAACGCGTAGGCGCAAGCGAAGTTGAATTTGGAGTTACGACGAAGATTTTACAGAACTACGAATCCGAAAAATACTTTTGTAAAATTACTATTTTAAATTTTAAATATTTTTCATAATTATTATAATATTATATTAATATTTTATGAGTGGATTTTTATAATATTTTAATAATTTTCTTGTCATGGGACCCACACTTATACCAAAGCTACCACTTTTCCTCTCCTAACTCTCTCATACACTCTCTCTCTTCTGACTATCTCCAGACACTCTCTTTCTTCTCACTATCGCATCCTGCAACTCTCCCTCTCATCTTTCCTAGCTTTTTCCATATGCAAACATTGGCGCCAAGATCAACACACCTTCGTCACTCTGGCGAGCTCCACCGTCACCAACAACCATCGCCTCACCATCTTTTCCTCCTCGTCTCAAACTTGGACACATTCTTTCTTTCTCTCTCTCTCGATGCTCACTGCACAAAAATGTCGACGAGGATCTGGTAATCCCCTTCACTTCTCAACCTCGGTAAGGACTTACACTCCTCCATTTTCTCTTAGTTTCGGTTTCTAGCTCGATCTCGAGCTTACTCGCAAGTTTTGGGTAGCTTTTACACATAAATCAACTAGAGGGAAATACTCCCCAATTTTTGGCGAGGAACTTAAGATTTTGCAAGATTTCTCCGGCCAACTATGACCATGGCTAGGCCTTGAATAGGTATAATTCGAATCCTTATCTCCCTAGCTTCATTTTGATTTTAAATGTTTGAAATTGGTTAAGTTTTGGTCCCATTGTAAGCCTTCGAAGTTTTCCGACCATCCTATGCGTTTCTGGCGGTTGCAGAAGCAACCGGCCGAGGAGAAAAAAAGGAAAAAGGCCCAAAATCGGATCCATGGGCCAGCCCAAACCTTTTGCCCATAAACCCTAAACTGGGATCCGGCCCAGCCCACATCCTAATGGATTTGGAATATACTCTAGAATATTCCATGAAATATTCATTAGAATATTCCTTGCGTTGACTTTTTTGAAATTTTCTCGGAAACCCTCCAAGGCTAATTTCAATGCTCTAAGTCCGTTTTTGACATCCATATAGTGAAATTCCAAAGTTTTAATGCAGTGGACCGCCAGGGTGGCTCGGTTGACTTTCAGGGTTGATTATTGACTTTTCTGTTGACTTTTTGTAACAGGGGACCCTTCTTAGTGTATTTCAACGCCCTGATTTCAAATCCGCACTCCGTTTTCCCAAATTTAATCGTTTTAGTTGAGTTCTATTAATGGCCCCCAATATTATGCTTAGGTGCGATTACTATTAGAGACTCTCTGGCTTCCCCCGTCCGATGGGCTACGACTTCACAATTATCTGTGAGTGGGTTATATATATGGGAACTTTAACGAAAAGCACCTGGTACTGTTCACTTTAACGAAAAACCATATTTTTACACTAAAAAGTCAATCCTGGTACTATTCACTTTACCCTTTATTTTGTCCTTATCATTAAAACTCAAAGTTTTCAAGCCCTTTTCATTAGTTTTCCTTATATATATATGTGTGTGTGTGTGTGTGTGTGTGTGTGTGTGTGTGTGTGTTTAGTTTCCATATATACATCTAATAACGAATTTTCTATGTGATGTCGTAATTAAATTAACGTTTATACTAGATGTCGTAATGATGAGAATTAGGAAATGATTATAAATCCTATGGGATGTCTTAATTAATTTTGCGGTCATGAATAGTGTTATGGTTGTTTAGAATTATTGATTTACCATTATAGGATCATAATTATATTATCTGCTCATCGTGTGCTATACTAGTGTTATAATCACCCTAGTGAGGGCCAGTCTTTCACGTGTATGTTCACATCACACCATACGCTCACTTTGGATCAATTGTAGGTACCAGTCCTACCCTAGTTTGCTATAGGCAATTAGGACTCGTATGTGATGCGCATAGTGCTAGTCTTCAAGTGATTGTAGTACTATAACGTAAATCATTATTACACCCAGTCCTATTCATGTAAGAATATATCTACATGAACTCGTTTTTCAGTATGTGTCGATGAGCACTCGATGTGATATGTTTATTTCTACGAGGTATTGTGATTATTGGAAGTTATATGCTTATTTACAAATTTTGTGAAGTATTACATTTTTTAGGTATTGCTAGCTACGATAAATATTTCCATATTGTACGTCGTATGTATATTTTGGAAACTGTACTTGTTTTACGATGAGGGGTTATTACATTTTCGAAAAGTTTTTTATAAAACTTTATTTTTAGGCCCACTCACCCTTTTTTCCCCTCCTGGTTTTAGTGGCTAAGCTTTCATGTCGACGGAGATTCTTAGCAAATTTTGGTATAGGTGGTTACCTTCGAGAGGTTCATTCCCGCTCTTAAGTGCACTCTTATATTTAGGCAGTTTTAGGTTTAAATTTACTCACATTTTCCACATCACTACACTTCATGGCTTCATCACCCTCCCGATATCGCCTAACACAGCTCGATTCGAAGTCTAAGTAAACATTCCAGGTCGGTGTGTGTCAGTTTCGTATCAAAGCATAAGTTTGGGTAGTTTGCATTCATCACACGCGTGATGTAAGCATTCTCGAATTTTGAACCTAATGTAGAATCTTGCCACCTCGGCGAGCACGAAAAATGTTTAGCTTTTCCTAAGTTTTGGGCAATTTAGATGACTTATCAACCTTCTAGAACATCATTTTGGCAAACGTCTTTGGACTTTAAGTAAAGAACCTCCCTGCCAAGGAAAATCCCGATTTGGAATGAATTGTTGGCCCTGAAGCCGGGCTAATGTATCGATAGTGGTGTATCACCAGAGAATTACCAATCAATCCCATCATTATTCTCCAGCCTTATTACCAAACCTTTCAAAATGGTAAATCACAATTAGTTTCGATTCTATGGCAGTACTTGTTAGTATACCACCTATTAGAATTTCCTATGAAGTTTCGTTGTTCGTTGAGATTTCTGAAAATGTGTCGAGTGACGATGTGGTGCTAAAATGGTAGCACTCGACGGAAGAACATCTGGGGGACAATCACTTTTGGTCCTCGACAATACTAATTTTTCAAACGTAGTGATAATTTCAGATCTTCAGGAGGAAGATCGATTTCCGTTAAAGTCTATTCTAAAGTAGGTTATTAGCAAATTCCTTTACTCTACCTTAGAACACTTCAACCAACATTAGTTCCCATATTTCTTTCGATGTTGTACTCGCCAATTCGATGAGTATGGGCATGAGAGTATGAGTTGTTATACCTTCGGTTAACAAAGATCCTTGAAGTAGTAACTAATTTCCCCTAGAATAAATGAAACCACCTCTTAGGACCAGTTCCTTACCAATCATCTGAAACCATCCACCCGAGTGAGCTCTTACCTATAATCAGCCTACGGTGGTGCTACTGATTGACAATTTTGTCTGATACCCAAGGCAGTATGATTTCTAATACTGGACACATGCTAGTATCTGGGAGTGATACCTTGGTGCCAGAACGCCGGTTCACGGTTTTAGGGTAACAAACAATATTAAAATATCATATATGCATTAATTAGCAGCGCAACTGATAGATTAATTAACAGTGATTACCTGAGCCGAAGAAATTAAAATCGTGGAAACTTAAGAGCAAGCCTTGTATGAGGACAGTAAACTCATAGTTGTGTTAACCATATCATCCATCTAGGTAACCAAAACCTTTTTGACTAGTCACCTTCTAATCATTTTAGCATACAAACATTTGAATCGAAGCACGAGTTAATTTCTCGCTGTAAGAGCGATTTGAGTATCAAGAAAGTTGTAAAGACCTATTAGCACATGTCTTAGAGAAATGAAGTAGTATGGTACTTTCGAGGATGAATATCTTCGGCATCATTTCCCAAAATTTTACCAGGGATATCACCAAAGTGTGAAATGAAGTACACCATTGATCCACTTTCTAGTATTACACCAATTTTCCTTGCATCTTCTTGAACAACTCCAACGTCATTGAGATAACTTATTTACAAAAACTTACAGATTAGGAAATTACCTAACCAAATACTTTATCTTGGGAACCTCAAACCTATCTGCGAAGGTGAAAGACTAAACCTTAGGATCGTACCTAGGTTTTAGCAACTCAATCGGGTGACAATTAAAACTGTTAACCCATACTTCGAACTGATGGTCTACTCGACCAACTTTTAGAGCCCAAATTTTCTTCCATAACCTGACAAATTTGTAGTAGTCTTACCAACGACTTTCCAACCTACTTAAGCAACGAGATCAAATTTTCTAAACACCGATAGTCAGCTTTATACCAAAGTATTCAAATGTTAATTTTGTTATGATCTCAGTAGACAATATTCTTCTTTTTTTTCCTAAAAGGTTTTAGTGGAAAAAGGTTGATATCCTGACAAAGTGTTGTGAAATAAGTGGTATCCTTGGTTTTGTCGATTTTATGAGTCGTTTGTTAGAGATTTTTCGACAATGACATTTTTCTTCACATGTCAACCGAGGAAAGTTAGTTTAGTTGCGATGTTGAAGATGAATAAAATTATTGACAACTGAAGTGTTGTCCCTTTATGAGCTTTATTCTTATTCATTTTGATGACATCGATAATTACACAATCCACGGTGACGTTTCTTTGGATGTGTAGATGCAGCATAACAAAGTATCGCTTATGCTTCCCAATGGTTGGAATCGTACGAAATGAACCACCTTACTCATGACTTAGAGTCAACATTTATCATCTTTACTTGAAAACCGGATGACACTTCTTGGTGGAGAAACATGTCCAAAATCTTTACCAACCTTAGACCTCTCAACTACATCTTCATTTAAAAGGAACTAAATTTCTAACAGAGACAATGGAAGAACCAAATCAACGTCTATGTTTACACCATTGTGTATCACCCCAGTTGTGCAAATGTAGTTACTGTTTACCACAACAAAAGACATATCTACCCTTAAACACCTTCAACTTGTCCTATTCAATTTCAGTTGGAATTCACGAGTATTTATATGACGTTACATACAAATCATCAAGAAATCGTTCGAGTGGTTATAGTCACTTCTTGTATCCAAATGGAGTTGGGAAATATCACCACAAGCTCCTGATACGAGGTATCTTGTACATGTGAAGATTATGATGATGTTTCAGTGATTATCGACCGACTTAACAAATCAACCCACTTTTGTTGGTCCAGAGGAACTACATTTTAGATCACTTGAGAAAATTACTCATTCTTGAATTTATCAAATTTTGTGGCTTTTTGATCAATATCTACTATGACCATGATTCCATAGTCACCTTTTTGTGCTGGAAGACATTCTAGTCAACCTTGGGTATGTGTCTACTCCACTACACTTTGTATTATTTCTGAGGCAGGAAGACTATCTAGAAAAACCGCTAACATTGATAATTTAGTTGTGACCATTAATTCCTCAATCACCCAACAAATACTTTGCTAAACAAATCTTTATCGTTGGTGATTGAATTTTCCAGAAGTTACCATTAGTGAGATGTTATACATTTAATCTAGTTACTTTGTATTCTAGATTGATGGACTTGTTTTGACTCTCAAATTCTTGAGTGTTCTTTTAGCCTTCTCGACATAATTTTTCACTAAATTCGAGAGAAATTCACTATGAATCTACTCGCTAAGGCATTGTGAACCACATTATTCGACCACATGGTGTGCATGTCACTACCGTATCTCACTATGATGCATGTTTCACTTCCAAGTTTTGGGAAGTCTCCTTGAAAGCCATGGGTATTTTTATCCAATACCACATTCACCTTCAGACTAACTGCCAATCTAAACGAACTATTTAGGTTTTAGTGGACATGTTGTGTTTTGTTCGTTTTGCAATTTTAGCATGATTATGACTGACACCTATCCCTGCTAGAGTTGCATGTAACTACGGTTACAACTTTTAGTTTTGAGTATGGCACCATTTGAGACGTTGTATAGATTCTATGCACAGTACATGATTGACAGAATAGTATTGCGAACGGGTGTTCAAGGGATCAGATTACAATTTAGGAAGTTGTGTGCTAATTGGATGATTTATGCGCATTTCCCAATGAGGGGCAAGATGGTAATATTGCACCCTTAGGAATTTTTTACTTGCTTATCTAGATAACAGTGAGTTGTCGATATTGCGAGCTGCAGGCCGTAATATTGATAACTTATTCGTTGGGTTCGTTAAGCAAGTGGGCAAGTAAGTATGTTTACGTTAGCATTTTTAGTTATTTATTTATTGCTTGGGCTTGACCCAAAGATACTACACCCATACCTTTGAAGTACGTGACGCTATGAATGCGTAAGTGAAAATCATTTCTACGTTCAGTTTTGATTTCAATACAATTATTTTAAGTTACATTATTATATATGTATTTTGACGTTATGCTATTACGTAGGTATTTTTGACCTTATATTTTTATAAAGGTTGGAGAAAGAAAGTATGAGTTTGGAGGCATGAAAGAAGAATCATTGTAATCCGATCATGATAGAATGACATTCTCTTTTATCCAACCACTCTAACTTGATTTCTTTCTTATATATATATTTCTTCCTATCTCTTTCGAGTATCTTATGTATAACAAGTGAGTTCAAATTTTGGGGACGAAATTTTTTTTTTTTTTTAAGATGGGTAGATTGTGACAACCAGTCCCAAATTTCACGATTTTATAAATTTTAAGAAAGTGAATTGACAAAAATGCCCTAGAGGCGAGATTGTTGACTTTCGTTGACCATCATTTCGTGATGTGTACAAGCTATTATTTTACCATATTCTCAAATTACTCGATGGTACGAACACATATGCGCAAGTAGAATTGAATTCGGAGTTACGAGAAAAGTTTTACTGAACTACGAATCCGAAAAATACTTTTGTAAAATTACTATTTTATATTTTAAATATTTTTTATAATTATTATATTATTATTTTAATATTTTTTAAGTGGATATTTTTAATATTTTAATAATTTTCTTGTTGTGGGACCCACACTTACACCAAAGCCACCACTCCCTCTTTTCTGCGTGGCTTCTTTTCATAACTCTCTCAGACACACACTATCTCTCTCTTCTCACTATCTCCTTCCATACCTCTCCCAGCTCACTCCCTCTGCAAACATTGGCGTTGAGACCAACACACCCTCACCACTCTGGCGAGCTCCACAGCCACCAACGACCACCACCTCGTCGTGCACTCTCCCTTTTCCTCCTCATCTTAAACTTGGACACATTCTCTCTCTCTCTCTCTCTCTCTCTCTCTCTCTCTCTCTCTCTCTCTCTCTCTTTTTCTCTCTCTGTGCTCATTGCATAAAAATGTCGACGAGGATCCGGTGATCCCCTTCACTTCTCGACCTTGGTAAGAACTCGCATTCCTCCATTTTCTCCTAGTTTTCGGTTTCTAGCTTGATCTCGAGCTTACTCACAAGTTTTGGGTAACTTTTACACAGAAATCAACTCGGGGGAAATACTCCCCAGTTTCCAGCGAGGAACTCGAGATTTTGTAGGATTTCTTCGGCCAACTTCGGCCACGGTTGGGCCTTGAATGGGTATAATCTGAATCCTTATTTCCCTTGCTTCATTTTGATTTTTAAATGTTTGAAAATGGTTGAGTTTTGGTCCCTTTATAAGCCCTTGAAGTTTTCCGGCCATCCTCTACATTTCCGACGATTATAGCGGCAATCGGCTAAGAAAAAAAATAAGAAAAAGGCCCAAAACAGAATACATGGGCCGGCCCAAACCTTTGGCCCATAAACCCTAAACTGGTATCTGGCTCGGCCCACATCTTAATGGATTGGAATATTCCTTGCGTTGACTTTTTTCGAAATTTTCTCGAAAACCCTCATAGGCTAATTTCGACGTTTTGAGTCCATTTTTGACATTCCTTTAGTGAAATTCCAAAGTTTTAATGTAGTGGACCACCAGGACGACTCGGTTGACTTTTATAGTTGACCGTTGACTTTTTGTAAAATTTGCTGAGGACCCTTCTTATAGTATTTCGACTCCTTGATTTCAAATCCGCACTTCGTTTTCTCAAATTTAATCATTTTAGTTGAGTTTTATTAATGGGCCCCAATATTATGCTTAGGTGCGATTATTATCGGAGACTCTGGCTTCCCTCGTCCATTCGGCTACAACTTCGCAATTATTTGTGAGTGGGTCTTTTCTTTTATATATGTATATATATTATTGAGTTTCATTATATAAATCTAATAACAAATTTTCTAAGTGATGCCGTAATTAAATTAACAATTAGATGAGATGTCGTAATGATGCCTTAATTAGTTTTGCGGCCATGAATAGTGTTATGGTTTTTTAGAATTATTGATTTACCGTTATAGGATCATAATTATATTATATGCTCATCGTGTGCTACACTGGTGTTGTACTAACTCGGGTCAAGGCCAGTCTTTCACATGTATGTTCACATTGTACCGTACGCTCACTTTGGATCCATTATAGGTGCCAGTCCTGCCCTAGTTTGCCATAGACAATTAGGACTCGTATATGATGCACATAGCGCCAGTCTTCACATGATTGTAGTACTAGAGCGTAAATCATTATTACACCCGGTCATGTTCATGTCAGAATATTACTACATGAACTCATGTGTCAGCATGTGTCGATGAGCACTCGATGTGATATGTTTATGTAACAACTCGTTCCAGATTTTACGGTTTTTATAATTTTAAAGTGTGAAATTACAAAAATGCTCCTTGAGGCCAAACATCAACTTTTGTTGACCGCAGTGTCGTGTCGCGTAAGATTTTTTTTCTTAGGGTATCCTTGTAGGACTCGTCGTTACAAATGCGTGGACATTTGGGGAATTAAAATTGGAGCTAACGCAAAGATTTTATAGAATTCGAAACATAAGGTCATTTTGGTAATTTTCCAAGTAAAGACATTTTCCACCTTGGATCATTCCTAGGCTGACATGTGGCAGTTTCTCTCCCATTTTATGGGGTGTACTTTTTAGCCTATGTGTTCCTCTATGGTGACATCTCTCTCTAGAACTCTCTCTCTTTTTCCTTCAGTCCCTCTCATCTCTCCCTCTGCTATGTGTCATTTCCTCCTTTCCCCGAGTACACCCACACACCACCGTGACCATCACCATCGTGGCTTACTCTCTGGCGAACCACTAAATCACCTACATTCTTCTTGCTCATATCAAACATTCTCGGATTTGATACTGTGCTTGATACACAGATGCAGCAATGACAATCACCATCATCATACTTCCTAGCGAGATTTCATGATTTTTCGACCAAGGTAGGTCTTGGAAATCCCTCTCTCTTCCTTTCTCGTCATTTTTGAAAGATTTTGAAGTTATAGGCCCGTGTTGGTAAAATGTAAAGACATAAATCATGCAGGGATGTTTTCCCATTTTTTCCGGCGAGACCCTGAAGTTTTATAGGGCATTTCTGACCAACGCCGATGATGACTCAACCCCACTTTGGTATGGACTTGTTCTCCATTAGGGGTGCAACTTAGGTTGGGCCAATCCGAACCCGCCCATGTCCAACCCGATTTTAAACCTGAAGAAGCAGGTTTTTTTTAGTTATAACTCGCCCGACACAACCCAATTTCAACTCATTCATTGATTCGGTTGAGTTGGGTTCATCATTTGCCCGTCCATTCCCAACCCAACCCATGAACCAAACCCGAATGTGGCCCATATCAATTAATACTCATATTACACCCAAGTGGGCCAAGTCCAAAAACCCACATCCTTTCTAATATTTTTTTAATAAATTACCTCTCTAAACCCTAAAGCTATATATTAAATTGTTAGTCTCCAAACCCTAAATTCTTTGTGTCTAGAAGCCAAGCAATTGCTCAGGTCCACCTCCTTCATTCTATGGCTCTACCTAAACAAAATAGTAAGCCTTTTCTCCTTTATCAATGGACCTAGTGGTTTAATCATATATATAATATACATATATATATATATTACATAATATAATATAATACACTGCAAGTTTGATTAGGGAGCTCTTTCGAATCATATCGCATGAAAGTGAAGAAAGAATTATTAAAAAAAAAGTATTCTAGGTAATCATGCATGCATATCTGATAAAATCTCAATTACTTGGTTCCTCATGTATGATTATACAAACTAATTAAAATTTTGATTTTTTTCTGTGTTATATGTTTATGTTACTTCCTATCAGCTATTTTTGCTGTCATATGTTAATATTTTTATTTTGTTTCATGTGTTAATTGTTCAGGTCCATATGATTGTCATATATGGCAGAACATAATCAAACGACTACTCCAAGAGAGCCTCTGCCACCTACTCCTGTAGAGCCTCAAAATGCTACAATTAAACCTCAGGTACCATCTAAATGCAAAAGAGTAAATGAACCCAAGTCTAAAGTTAGGGCACATTATGAAGGATTTCTAAATGCAGATGGAAGTAGGACTAGTGAAGCACAATGCACCTATTGTAAGAAAATATTTGCATGTTCTAGCATCAATGGAACCACTGCACTTAAAAGGCATACAGAGAAGTGTAAGAAGTACCCTTATAAAGGGGACAAGAAACAACAGCTCTTGTCTTTTATAGCAGCAGAGTCTCTTGCTAATCGGAATTTGACCAAGAGCATTGCCGAAAACTCTTTGCTAGAATGATTACTGTTGATGAATTACCATTTAGCTTTGTGGAGAAGGAAGGCTTCAAAACATTTATGAATGCTACACAACCAAGATTTAAATTGTTGTCACGTACAACACCTACAAAAAATTGTGTTTAATTGTATGCAAAGGAAAGAAAAAAACTAAGGGAGATGTTTGAATCTTCAAATTCGCGAGTGTGTCTCACAACTGACTTGTGGACTTCTCTTCAGAATCTTGGATATATGTGTCTTACTGCACATTTCATTGACAAAGATTGGGTGTTACAAAAAAGAATCATAAATTTTTGAGTGGTTCCCACTCCACATCGTGGTAAGGTCATTGCACAAGTTGTAGAAACATGTTTATTGGATTGAGGTATAAAAACGTTATGCACACTCACAGTTGAAATGCAAGTTCAAATGATACAATAGCAACAAGTTTGGTTAGAAGGTTCAGTAGGAGAAATGGTTTGTTATTGGATGGTGATTTTTTTTTTCACGTCAGGTGTTTTGCACATGTCTTGAATCTTATAGTTAAGGATGGACTTAATAATGTAAGCACCTCATTAGCTCATCTTCGTTCATATGTAAAGTTTGTACAAAGTTCTCCTTCAAGATTGGAAGCATTTAAGAAGTGTGCAAGAGAAGAAAGAATTGCCTCTAAGAAGTATTTGTGCTTGGATGTGTAAACACGTTGGAATTCAACTTATATGATGCTAAATGTTGCTCTTGATTTTCAAACTACATTTGAGCTCTTGCATGACCAAGATGCAAATTTCAGCATTGAGTTCAAGAGGGAAGATGAGATGACTAATGATGATTGGAGTTTGTTTATACCATATTTAGGGCCTCGTATTTAGATCTCGTACAAAGACTCGGGGGACTTAAATGTAATTATGTGATAAAGGAATGGGCAAATATGTAATAAGTGAGGAGTCCTTATTCTATAAAAGGACCCCTCACCCTCACAATTAGAAGAGGCCAATTCCTAGGCCCCCTCACCCCCTCTCAAAGCTTTCACTCTCAGAGCTCTCTCTCCCTCAGAAATACAATATTAGTGTGGACGTAGCCCAAATCTTGGGGTGAACCACGATACATCTTGTGTTATTTACATTTCTTGCAGATTCACGGTCGAATTTACGTTGTTCCAAGACCTCCGATTTTGTGCATCAACATTTGGCGCCATCTGTGGGAAACGACACGAAAAACTATGTCGGTTCTCTATCATTTTTTCACCTCCACCATGAATCTGCAAAATCACAGAAAAAAAAAAAACTCAGAAACCCAGTAACCTGTCTCTCTCTCCCTTCAGTCGTAGTCAGTACTAGCACATTTTCCAATCTGAATCCATACTTGGGGGTCAAAGAAATCAAAATCCTAAAACCCAAACTCAAAATATCTCTCAGTCAGATTCTAGTGAGGAAGCTCTCTTGGCGACAGAGAACTCCAACAAAAGCTTCAATACCGCCACCGCCAGTCCCCTCTTTCCCCCAGTACCCAGAGATGATTAAGGGGGCAATCGAGGCCCTGAACGACAGCAACGGGTCAAGTAAGTCCGCAATCGCGAAGCACATCGAGTCAACGTATGGAGATCTGCCAAAATCTCACACGGCCCTCCTCGCGCACCACCTCAACAGGATGAAAGATACCGGCGAGCTCGTCCTGGTCAAGAACAACTACATAAAGCCCGACCCCAACGCGGAAGTCTATCCAAGGCCAAGACGACACCGTCTTCAGCTCTTCCTGAAAGAAGAGAGAGAATATGCCTCTCGCCTGCTTATGGTTGCTGAGTGATTGGTTAAACCGTAGACGGAGAATATACGAAGCATTATTACGACATCATAATAACACAACAGTGTTGACTTAGTTGGGCACTTCGCCCCCTGCTCTCCTTTCCGACGAGGCGGGACCCACGAACACATGAACCTCTATTACTCTTATTGTCCTGACTTCCAACCTATTCCCATTAGTTCCCCCATATATTTCTCAATAGTAAAACCGCCATTTTTATCATCTCCTCTCAAGAAATCAGACGACTTTGTAACGAAGAAAATCTCATGGGGTCGATTGCAAAGAAGGGGTTGCAGCAGTACTTACTTCAGCTTCAGCATCATCTGCTCAGAACCAAGGCAATTACAGTGGGCATTTTGTCGGCGATCAGTGACATAGTGTCTCAAAAGCTCACTGGCATTCAGAAACTTCAGATAAGACGGCTTTTTCTCAAAGTGATGATCCACATTTTCAGGTTAGGGATCCAAAGCAGCTTCCTGCAACCGTTCTTTCAAATATTGAAGTTAATGTTGAAGGTCGGCTACCGACGGGTCTGTGACTAGAAGCTGTGACCGTGGCTGAAATCAATGCTGAGATTGAGAATGCAGAGTCAAGGACAAGTTGATCTTACTGAAGTAAAGAAAAAGAAAAAAGGTATGAGAATAATGGACAGGAAGTAAAAAGCAAGCATGGCTACCCACCCACTCCATTGTCTAAAAAGAGGGCGCATTGTCGACCACCCATATGCAAAAAAGAGAAGTTTTGCTCTGCAAGAGCACATGGGAAACAAAAGCAAAAGAAAACAGCCATCATTTTCTGATTTCTGAGAAAGCAAAAGGAGAAAATGCTCGCAGTTTGCATGTGAAATCATTTCCTAATTTCCAAGAAAGTAAAAGCCATCTGCAATCTGAGGACTCCACTGATTTTATCGGCAAAAGCAGAAGGGGAAAAGAGACACTCCACATGATTTTCTTGTCTGCCATTTGCAAAAAAGAAAAGAAAATTATGGGTCTGACCCATTGATCGTCATATTTATTTTTTACTGATGTAATTTATTTTTCTTATCTTTCGGAGACATCTGTATAAACCCCATCAGAGGGTAATAATAAAAATAAAATATAAAAAAAAAAGGCAAAGCCCAAAATAAATGGGCTGGAATATTGTGTGGAGGGCAAAGGCCCATAAGCCCAAAATAGCACCAACCAGGTGACCAAAACTATGTCTAGTACTACAAAAATTATTCAGCACCCTGCCGCTATTACCACCAACCATGTGATCAAAAGTACACCCAGTACTCCAAAATTATTCGGCAACCCGCTGCTATTACCACCAACCAGGTGATGAAATGTACAACCCGTACTCTAATATCATTTGGCAACTAGCCATTCATGCCACCAACCAGGTGATGAAATGTACAACCCGTACTCTCCTTCATGCCACCAACCAAGTGATCAAAAGTACGCCCAGTAATCCAAATTATACATGAGCATTACTCATGTCATTCATACATAAACATTCATGAGCATCACTCATGACAATTATACATAAACATTCATGACCATCGTTCATGTCAACATTCATAAGCATCACTCATGTTAACATTCATGAGCATCACTCATGACAACATCCATGAGCATCACTCATGTCAATCAGCTTCAAAAGCTTCATTTATAGAGCTCTAGCTTCAAAAGCTTAATTTACAAAAGCTCTAGCTTCAAAAGCTTCATTTACAGAGCTCTAGCTTCAAAAGCTTCATTTACAAAGCTCTAGCTTCAAAAGCTTCATTTACAGAGCTCCAGCTTCAAAGCTTCACTTGCAAAGCTTTACCTACAAAGCTTCAGTGCAGGGTATACAAATACCGCCTCTGAACAACTGCCATTTCGGCTCATACATGGATTCAATTTGAAGTGTCTAGCCAACAAACTCTATTGACCGAAGACTTGGGGGACTACATTATGTACCATATATTGGGCCTCAACTGGGCCTCATGAAAAATACTTGGAGGACTTAGCCCATTATTTATGTATTGAGGAGCGAGCCCTTATTCTATAAAAGGGACTCCCTCACTTTCATTAGAGAGCACCCATTATTCATGTACTGAGGAGCGAGCCTTTATTCTATAAAAGGGACTCCCTCACCTTCGTTAAAGAGCATCACCGCCAGCTGAGCAACCGCCTCGCCACAAGCATCACTCCTAACCCATTATTCATGTATTAATGAGCGAGCCCTTATTTTATAAAAGGGACTCCCTCACCATCATTAGAGAGCATTAACTCTAGCCCATCATTCATGTATTGAGGAGCGAACCCTTATTCTATAAAAGGGACTCCCTCACCTTCAACGCCACAAGCCGAGCCAACCAAGGCAACATAAGCCACGAGCCAAACAGTCTCGCAGCATATGCTACTTCTAGTTGAGCATCATTTCAGATTAAGCACCGCCTCATATCGAACATCAGTTCAAGACAACATCTATTTACTTCGGCCCACACATGGACTGAATTTCAAGTCTCCAGCCAAAAAACGCTTTTGACTGAAGACTTGGGGGACTACTGTTTATACCATATTTAGGGCCTCGTATTTGGATCTCGTACAAATACTTGGGGGACTTATATGTTATTATGTGATAAAGGAAGGGGCAAATATGTAATAAGTGAGGAATCCTTATTCTATAAAAGAACCCCTCACCCTTACAATTAGAAGAGGCTAATTCCTAGGCCCTCTCACCCCTCTCAAAGCTCTCACTCTCAGAGCTCTCTCTCTCTCAGAAATACAATATCAGTGTGGATGTAGCCCAAATCTTGGGGTGAACCATGATACATCTTGTGTTATTTACATTTCTTATAGATTCACGGTCGAATTTACGTTGTTCCAAGACCTCCGGTTTTGTGCATCAACAGAGTTCAATGAAAAATTTGTCAAAGTTTCTAGAGCATTTTTATATTGTTAGAAAGCGGGTATCAGGGTCTCACTATACCACTTCCAACTCTTATTTTCTTGAAGTGAATAGTATTCAAACTCTTCTTTCTAAATGGACAAAGAGTGATGATGCTTACTTTCGTGACATGGCCTTGAAAATGCAGTCCAAGTTTGATAAGTATTGCAACATTGATAAAGTGAATACTTTATTAATCCTTGCGGTGGTTCTAGATCCTCGTTACAAGTTGAAGTATGTTAAGTGGTGTTATGCCAAATTTTATGAAAGTAAAAAAGTCACTGATATAATTGCTAAGGTTCAAGATTTGTCGGTGAAACTTTATCAATTTTATTTATTAGAGAACACTGAAGCATTGGATACTAGTTCTTCTCAAAGTCCTAATGTCTCAAGTTTGAATGAAGTGGAAGAACTCATTAAGGAAGAAAGCTCGGGTTGGGACAACTTTTTTAGAGAAGAGGAAATCACAGTAAAGTCTGAGTTAAAGCGTTATTTAGAAGAATCAGTTGAAAGTAATCGATCTGATTTTGACATTTTAGGTTGGTGGAAAGGAAAATCAACTTCATAACGTATTCTTTCTTGTATGGTATGTGACATTTTGGCAATTCCTATTTCTACGGTTGCTTCCGAATCTGCATTTAGTATGGGAGGTCGAGTACTTGACCAATTTCTGAAGGAAAATTTTGTGAAAAACAAGTTCATTTGAGCAACATCTATAGCATGCAATTAACAAATTAAAGGCGGAATCATGCTTGCATGCACTCAAAACAAAACATTACCCATGAAATTCAAAACCTAGTAGTTAGGTGAACCAAGACTCAACTCAAAACAAAGTGAGTTGAGAAATTATACCTTTGTTGATTCCTCTTTGCATAAGCAAAAGATAATCACCCAAGGAGAGGGTCTTCATTCCTTGCTTCTTAGATCCATGGATTTGGATGGAAGAATATGTTTCTCCAAGTTCTCAAAATAGAGAACCTCTAAGTCTCCACACCAAGGTAAGATGTGAAGAAGAGATGAGTGACCTTGGAGGAGAAAGATTACTAGCTAATCCCTCCAAGGGTGGCCGGCCTCTTTAGAGAGAAATGAGAGCTTTGTGTTCTCTCCAATTTCCTCAAAAACCCTAAATGAATTTTGGCTATAAAGTCATATTTATACCTTTATTCATTGGAGTGGCAAACTTGTAATTAAAGCAAGTTCACTACCCTTTCTCTAAATGGCCGGCCATAGGGTTTTATTGGGCTTATTGGGCCTTTGTGAATTAAGTTGTCATACAACTTAAGTCAATGGGCTTGACGTTCGAAGCCCATTGGGCCTTGAGGCCCAAAACTAACCCGTGGTCTTTTAACGAACTTTATTCGTTTGATTAATTAACATATTAATTAATCCTTGCCATAAATAATTAAACCATTTAATTATTCTTACTCATCTCCTTTGTTTCTTCAATCTCTACCTTACACGGTGTACGATCCATTAGGTTCCTTTTAGCGAGGCAGTGGGTGATTAAAACTCTTTCAAATCGATTGTGAATTGAAACTTACTTTCAATTCTCCCTTTAGTGTTTATACACGTTTAGGGCTTCCACAAACCATGAGTGACACCTAGCAGTATGTCATGGTTACCCAAGCTAATCAGAAGAGGTGGAGAACCTATTCAGTTTAGGATTACAATGCAATACGGTCTTTCTCTAATACAATACTCTTGATCACATTGTTTGGTTTGATAGTTTATTCATGTCTACTATCCAATGTGATTCATTTACTTATATGATTACTTTGAATGTGATTTGGAATGACTTCCTAAATCTCATTCATACTCTGGCCAGAGATTCTTAATCATATCATAGAGTATTCTCCCTCAAACGGTTTGAAGGTTAGAGATCCCTTGTTGCGCATTCACTTACCTCCATGGCTAAGTGGCTTAACCCCAACTATGCCGTGGACACCCGCGAATGGAGTGACTTTGACATAATCAAAAATCAATGACCTAACCACAAGACAACTATGATGCCTCAGGTCAAAGGACTATTTTGCATTATCCCAACCAAGAGTTCTCATGTGACATGAGTATGAGAACTCTTCGTTGATCGTGTTCAATGAACTCATTCCTTATTGAGCACCTACGTACTTGTCTTGGTGTCAGTCACACCAATGACTCGAGACCAGTCACTCTCACTAAGAGAAGACATAGCACATACTGATCTTAACGGACTGTCAATGCCCAATTGGCAATCCTATGATCAGGAACGTTTAGGATATGTATACGAAAGAGAATGATCTCATGAATTTAACTTCTTTAGATCGCATTCTCCCAATCACATATTCCTTGGACTTATCGTTTAAGCGTATAACATTTATATGAGACGGCTCAAACAATAATCTTTGCCCTTTATATTTAAACTACATTAGTTTAACATGTGAAATGTCCGTAAAGTATCATCATATGATTGGTTTTAGGGCACATTTCCAACAATCTCCCACTTGCACTAGAGCCAATCAGCTTGGTCATCAGTGATGATACCTCTTCTGTAGTCATTTCAAAAATGGCTGAGTAGTAGGCCTAGACAGTGGATATCTATATGTTATCCATAGAAGCAACCTTGAGAATAACGACGTCACCATTATACATGATTCTCAATCATGTGGTTTAGTCTCTCATTTGAGTTCGGACCTTGATGAGACCTTGATTCCCTGGCTTGAGCTATCGCCCCATTAGTGTCATAGTGTCAGTACACTAGAGACACTTTCTGGTTGGAACCGAATAGAGAGTTCATAAATGAACTTTCCCATCCAAACAACATTGTTGTAAGCTTCTATATGGCAATATATTTTGCATTCACAATGGAACACACTAAAGTCATTACTTTTAATGTTTCCATCCAAATATCTCTTTAGTCATAATAAAGAGATATCTGTTTATATCTTTATTCATAATAAAGAAACATCCAATGATGGATTAGATTCATAATCTAATACATTTACGCTTCCATTAAGTTACTCCAATTCTTCCTCAATTATTGAGGAATCTATCCTTTAGTATTTCTTAAATACTTAAGGACTCACTTGACAGTTGCCATGGTTCTGATCCTGGGCTTGCACTGATATCGTCTTGTACCTTTCTAGGTACAACTCATATCAATGTTTTTCATACAATATGAAATACATAAATCACCTTTCTGCGTATGCATAAAGGATTCTATTCACGCATTATTTCTTTGGGAGTCAAAGGGTACATTCCCTTTGAGAAGAGCTACCTCCTAGTCTCACTAGAGTTGTTCTTCTGATTGAAGTTTATTATCATATGAGAAACTTCCTAGCACCTTTTGTCTATTATTAGGGCTTGATATAATCCAATTATATCTTGAAATCTATCATTATAGATTTCCATCCCATGTATTTAGACTATATCTCTCATATACATTCTATCGTTATAGAATGTTTAAAGTCATAACTTTAACGAAGACATATTCTATTCATTTCCAAAATTAATATATCATATATATATATATATTCAAATTTAGGAATATGATTAACTCCCACTAATCTTTTGTAAACATAGTAAACAAAAGATTCGTTTACATCTTTATGAGAAATCAAACGATTTGATCTTTCTCTCATAAGACGCTTATAGCTCCCACTAGCTTGCTAAGATCCATGATGGATAGATCTCTACAACTGACATGTCTTGTGATTCATAGTTTTAGACATATATATTATCAAGACTATCTTAATAATGGTTTTGGAAACCCATATTATGTCCAAACATTGAATCACCATTTAGTTGTAGCTAGCAATCTTCGAATTAATTGAAAACAAGACTACGTCAAAGATGGTTTCTTCAAAGTCAACCAATCTTATTGATTGTAGTCACCTTAAGCTACCAATTAGCTGTGAAGGTTTCATTATTTCGGGTCAAATGGTACTTTACCATTTCCTTGAGTATATGTCGTATATACACTCAATGTAGTCATAAGGATTTTCATTCTTATTTCTTTTGAATTAAGAGGTGCCACTCTATGACATAGTCATAAAGTTCAAACCATTCAACTGAGACGGTTTACAAATCCTTCTCCACTACTTTGGAGCTTGTGGTATAGGAACTAGGTTGTTATATTTGTTGATTACTATCTTGTCTCTCAAAGAACCCATTCTTTGAGTTCTATCTCTCGTTCATTTGCGCTTAGGCAAATCATATTGTAGGATTACAATGAACTACCCAACAAAACAACATTTGTTAGTTGGTTTATAGAAGCGATATCCAAAAGTCAATTTAAGGATATCCCACAAGATTGTTATCAAACAAATATTGCTTATAAGCACACAACCCCAAATCTTAACATGCTTAAGATTTGTCTTTCTTTCCAACTACATCTTATGGAGTCATGAAAATTTTGGAAGATCTTCTAATTGACAATCATATTGTTTTAGAAGTATATATCCTATATATGGGTAAAAGATAACATCCAACGAACTAAATCTTATTCGAGTTCGTTCTTCTCCTAATAGAGAAATTCATTATCTTATGATGCTATTTTCCTTGATATCTTTCAAGGAAACTCATCTAAAGTGTTACTTTTCCTTGGATCAAATCTAAGGAGGTGAATACTTTAGACGTCTTACTCATCAACTTACATTTCTTGAATTCTTTGAAACCTTTTGCAAAGTATTCGGACTTGTGTTTATTCAAAATAAATGATAGTCCAACCGAGAGCGATCTTCGGTGAATGTCATCCAACATGAGTAGTATTTTGTTGTGGACAAGTGCCACTAACATCTAAGTGAATTAACCTCAACAACTTTGTGATTCTTTCTTCTTTCAAAAGAATAAAGATTCGAACATTTCGCCTCTATACAATTTTAACAAGAAGGTATTGGATCCGGATCTAACGATCCAAAGCATCCATCTATGACCAATTCGTAATTTATGTTTTTAGAGGTATCACAACTCAGTTGGGATTAGTTACTACCTTGCAACCTTTTGGGTTTTAAGCATCGTTATATTCTAAACAGTTAACACTACTATATCATCTCTACTATAGAGACAATCAATTAGATCACAATAATCCAATTATTCATTAATAAAGAACAATGTTTTGTCAAACAAAACATTCATCCATCTCTACTATAGTGACGGAATTAAGTTCCTTAAAATTGGAATGTAAAGACAATCTTTGGTTTTTCCAATTTCTTTGGTAGTTCATATGAGGAAGTTAGTACAATCTGCTTTCGCAGAGATCTTTATTTTATTCACGTTTCGATTGTGAAGTACTTTTCTCTTCTCTCATTAATCTTCTACTTCTTATTAGCCACACTTTTACAACGATTGTAAAACATAGTTACTAATACAGAATCAAGCATTCAAGTAGAAGAACCAACTATTTTGAACTATTCAAGAACAATTTACAACACCTTCAAAAGGTGTGTTCTTGACACTTGCAAGACATTTCTTGCAAATACCCCTTCCAATGTCCATCCTTTCATAAAGAAAGTTTGTTCCCTTGGAGTTATTTCGCTTTCTTCATTTGACTTCTCCTTTGACTACAATAGTCATGGTCCCTAAACTCCCACTATCTCTCTTGAAACTTATTTCAATTGTGTTATACACATCAAACGATTTGGAGAGTGTGTGGTTATTGTTCACTATATAGTTTACAATAAACTTAGTGAACCATTTGGATAGGGACACAAAGGTGAAGTCCTTGCCTAGTTTCCGTTTCTAGAAGTGGTTTAACACTTCAACACTCAATGATTCAAAATCATCATAAGTCCATGTTGATGGACTATTTTTGTCAACCAACCATTATGTTCTAAACATAATTACAAACTTTCAAGAGTTGTTCAAGGCAACTCTCATTTCTTCATACAACAATTTGTAAGTGAAGAATCATGGCACATAAAGTGTCCATGCCCTTGTGCTTTCTTCTTAAGTTCTTTGTTCATTTAACAAAGAAACAAGCACTAGTGTTTGCATTAGCTAAGGGTTGTTCAAAGCAACTCTTATTTCTTCATACAACAATTTGTAAGTGAAGAACTATGACATTAAAAGTGTTGTCCTCTTTATGATAGACTTATCTAACATGTTCTTCCAATGATACATTATCAATAGGAAGATTGTGAGGATTAGACTACTTAGGTACATATACAATCCATTTAAGACAATCTTTGGGATTGTGGTACCAAGTCCGGAAACTAAAGCATTCGGCTTTTCTTTGTCAAGTTTTTGATAGCGTTTGCAAATATATTGGTAATCAAATACATAACGAATATAAATTGATTGATTTTAAGCCATTTGATTCGGGTCTTTAAATCAAATAGCACCACCCACTATTTTTGGCAAATTCCATATCCCTCATTGGAATTCGAGAGTTTTGGAGGAAACTCTTAGTAGGGTATGGGAGACTCATCATTACCAAGCCCACCTCAGAATTATATCATTTTGGCTAGCAACAATAATGATGAGAGGATAACTCTTAGCCATTTACAACTTTTGTAATTACCCATCTGTTTTGGCCTCTAGAGAATGATTGCCTCAGAATTATATCATTTTGGCACCATTGCACTTAGTTAAGTCATTCCCACCATGCTAGTTTATGTAGGGGTTCAAGCACAACCTCAGAATTATATCATGTTGGTCATACTCGTTGTCTACACTCACTTCATCATATATGTTTATGGACTCCTCCTGGATGTAAACACATACTTTGAACTTCCCCATTATAGGGTGAAGCCGGTGTATGAGTCACAAACGATTGGAGCCCACCACGGTAGAAGACCTACGAAGAGATGTTCAAAGCATCTCTCGCTTACAACTTAATATTGTATGTTGGTTGAGGGATTTTAAGGTCTCATCACATATAAACATTTATTTTAATCTTATTAAAACAATTTTGGTCCTATTACAACAAATGGTCCATTTGATTGTTTTTAGTTGTATATAATACTCCCACTATGCTTATAAAACGGTTTTTAAAGCAAGAGTATATGATACTATTAACATAAGGTTTGCATTCATTGATGGACTATATAGTTGCCTTAGGGCCTTAGGATGACTATGAACCTTTGATTAGATCCAACACGAGCCTAGTGTTGAATCTCGGTCTAGGGATGGTGATTGATTTTAGTTACGCGTTTAATCACATTAAGGCGTGTTGTCTTATTGGGCGTTGGACCCGCTACTCCATTTTCATGCATATCAAATAAAACAAGAAAGGAGTACTTCAAAGTAAAGATGAGCTTATGCTCTTTACAACATTTGAATAATACAAATTACTTTAAAGTAAAGAAGAGCTTATGCTCTTTTACAACATTTGATCAAATCAAATTACAACCAAAATCTAATCTACACATTCCCATGGTTCAAACAAATTTGAAACGGCCTTTCACATAGCTCAATTATCGTAGGCTTAGGTTCATAATCACCCTTTAATTAATTAACGCTTTAACTAATTAAAATTGAATGCAACATTTTCATTTGGTTTTTGTATCCATAAAATTGATTTAAATGGAGCTAAATGAAATGAAAATCCAATTCTCATTTAAAGAGACAAAACAATTTTGTTCTCTACCTAATTTGGGCCAACATGCAATAACCACAACTTTTTGGGCTATATTGCGAAACACAAACTTTTGGGGTCACTTTGTAAAAACACAAAAGTCCACTACTTCATGTAATTACAACTAGAACCCAAAAATTTCAACAAATACAAAAACTTCATTAAAGGAACAAAACAATTTGTCCTTTAGCGTTTTTGGACCTAAACGTAAAAACGTAAACTTTTGGGCCATAGTGCAAATACACAAAAGTATCAAAACTTTATGTAATTGCATAAAAGCCCCAAAAGTACCCTATTTTATTAGGGTGGCCGGTTTTAGATATTAAAGGGAGTGATGTGTGTGTTGATTTGTAGTTTTGACATAAAGTCATGCATGAGGTGCATGACACAAAAGTCATGCAAGTGGTGTGTGTGAAAGGGAATTAATCCTCACACACCCATCAATATTTCTATCACCTTTCTAAATAAATATCTAACACATTTAAACATTTGAAAAGCACAAAACAAAAACATTATGAAATAAATCAAAACTTTGAATCAAAACACCAAACTTTTTGTTCTTGGCTAAAATATCAAGAACAATAAAGAACATTCATGAAAAACTCAAAAAAATCTCCATGAACATTTTTCACCCAAAGACATCCCAAAACCACTCAAACTTAAGGGAAATAACATATAACCAAACTAGGGTACATAGGGGTTCCAAAAGTTACTTGAAAACACTTTTAACAAGTCAAACATGAACCCAAAAATCCACCCTTTGGATTTGGCAGAATTTTCCCAAAAACATGGCACCAAATTTTAGCTCCAATATTCATGGTCATATGAACTACATCTACAACATTTGAGATGGCAAATTTTCCAACAAAATTTACATTCAAAGAAACAAGAATAAAGCTTGTAACATATTACAACATTTAAATCAAAGACTATGAACTACAAAACCCAAAAGGATCCACCAACTACTAGACCTAGGCTCTGATACCACTTGAAGGAAAATTTAGTGAAAAACAAGTTCATTTGAGCAACATCTATAGCATGCAATTAACAAATTAAAGGCGGAATCATGCTTGCATGCACTCAAAACAAAACATTACCCATGAAATTCAAAGCCTAGTAGTTAGGTGAACCAAGATTCAACTCAAAACAAAGTGAGTTGAGAAATTATACCTTTGTTGATTCCTCTTTGCATAAGCAAAGGATAATCACCCAAGGAGAGGGCCTTCATTCCTTGCTTCTTAGATCCATGGATTTGGATGGAAGAATATGTTTCTCCAAGTTCTCAAAATAGAGAACCTCTAAGTCTCCACACCAAGGTAAGATGTGAAGAAGAGATGAGTGACCTTGGAGGAGAAAGATTACTAGCTAATCCCTCCAAGGGTGGCCGGCCTCTTTAGAGAGAAAGGAGAGCTTTGTGTTCTCTCTAATTTCCTCAAAAACCCTAAATGAATTTTGGCTATAAAGTCATATTTATACCTTTATTCATTGGAGTGGCAAACTTGTAATTAAAGCAAGTTCACTACCCTTTCTCTAAATGGCCGGCCATAGGGTTTTATTGGGCTTATTGGGCCTTTGTGAATTAAGTTGTCATACAACTTAAGTCAATGGGCTTGACGTTCGAAGCCCATTGGGCCTTGAGGCCCAAAACTAACCCGTGGTCTTTTAACGAACTTTATTCGTTTGATTAATTAACATATTAATTAATCCTTGCCATAAATAATTAAACCATTTAATTATTCTTACTCATCTCCTTTGTTTCTTCAATCTCTACCTTACACGGTGTACGATCCATTAGGTTCCTTTTAGCGAGGCAGTGGGCGATTAGAACTCTTTCAAATCGATTGTGAATTGAAACTTACTTTCAATTCTCCCTTTAGTGTTTGTACACGTTTAGGGCTTCCACAAACCATGAGTGACACCTAGCAGTATGTCATGGTTACCCAAGCTAATCAAAAGAGGTGGAGAACCTATTCAGTTTAGGATTACAATGCAATATGGTCTTTCTCTAATACAATACTCTTGATCACATTGTTTGGTTTGATAGTTTATTCATGTCTACTATCCAATGTGATTAATTTACTTATATGATTACTTTGAATGTGATTTGGAACGACTTCCTAAATCTCATTCATACTCTGGCCAGAGATTCTTAATCATATCATAGAGTATTCTCCCTCAAACGGTTTGAAGGTTAGAGATCTCTTGTTGCGCATTCACTTGCCTTCATGGCTAAGTGGCTTAACCCCAACTATGTCGTGGACACCCGCGAATGGAGTGACTTTGACATAATCAAAGATCAAGGACCTAACCACAAGACAACTATGATGCCTCAGGTCAAAGGACTACTTTGCATTATCCCAACCAAGAGTTATCATGTGACATGAGTATGAGAACTCTTCGTTGATCGTGTTCAGTGAACTCATTCCTTATTGAGCACCTACGTACTTGTCTTGGTGTCAGTCACACCAATGACTCGAGACCAGTCACTCTCACTAAGAGAAGACATAGCACATACTGATCTTAACGGACTGTCAATGCCCAATTGGCAATCCTATGATCAGGAACGTTTAGGATATGTATACGAAAGAGAATGGTCTCATGAATCTAACTTCTTTAGATCGCATTCTCCCAAACACATATTCCTTGGACTTATCGTTTAAGCGTATAATATTTATATGAGACGGCTCAAACAATAATCTTTGCCCTTTATATTTAAACTACATTAGTTTAACATGTGAAATGTCCGTAAAGTATCATCATATGATTGGTTTTAGGGCACATTTCCAACAATTTCGTAGCTCTGTAACACCAAAAATAGTGGAATCTTTGATTGTGCGCAAGATTGTTTAAGGAACTCACCAGCCCCAGTTGAGATTGAAGAGAACTTAGAGATCCTTGAGGAGCTTGAAGTAGGTATTTATTTTAAACTAAATCTTCTTTTTTTCAGAATTTTTGTAATGAAATAAAACTTGGTACAATTTCATTTATAAGTGTAGCTGATATTGTTGAAGCTTTTGGCAGTGGGGTCTCATGCACTACAGAGACTTGATTCTATTCGGTAATTATTATGTTCTTCTGTATTTCTTTTAGGAGATTATAATGCTTGTTGTGATTATATATCATATATGAGTATAACTAACCATTTTGTTTTGTTCTATATTTAATAGGAATGCCTATTATCTTGACTTTTGGAGGACAAGGCTTGAGTTGGGTACTAGCTTTTGACAATGAAGTGTTCCTCCTTTTTTTTCTCTCTTTTGGTATTAGCTTTGGTATTTCTTGTATTTTAATTCAAACTTTGCAATGAATACAACTAATTATTTTGTTTTGTTCTATATTTGAAACTGTAACATAAGGCATCAAACGTGAAACTAGAGCTTGGCCATGATACTGGGCACCTTCTTCTAAGCTTGCTAGGTTTGCACACGCGGTTAGTACGCTACCAAAGTTTGGTGCTAGATTTGGTATTTCTTATATTTTAATTCAAACTTTGCATAAACCCGATTAAAACTTGAAAAAGTTGGGCAACCCGAACTTAACCCAAGTAAACCCAAGCTTGAATGAACCCGATTAAAACCTAATCTGAACCCGAATTGTAAAAGTTAGGTTAGGATTGGGTTGACCTTCTAACCCGCCCAACTCACCCGAGTTGCACCCCTATTCTCCATGTTTCTAGCTTCATTATGGTTTTTGAATCGTCGATTTTGGTTGAGTTTTGACCCTAAAACGGAGTCGGGAAGTTTCTCGGCCAAAACCCTCAAAAATCGATGTTCTTCTTCGCTGACCCACAAACCTAACCGGGTCGGCCCGACCCGCAACCCAAAATCGGCCCAAACCCTTGGGCCATGTAAACCCGTCCCAAACCTAATCCAATAACCTGGCCCAAATCCATAACCCATTAACTTTAACCCAAGCCTAACCCAGCTACCAGGCCTAACCCAAAAACCGGCCCAACCCAGCATATCCGACCCAGACCCAAACCCAGCTTCTTGGGCTAGCGCGTGAGTTCTCATTATGGCTGGCGCGTGGAGCACACACACCTCTGCAGGAGGTACTGTGCTTTGCCACCATCCACAATGGCACTGGTGACTTTTCCAATGACCCATCTTAGTTCATGGCCTTCCGAGCCGCCACCCTATGACGGCGCGTGCGGCGGTGCGTGGAGGAGCCCGAGGTTTCTGAAGGAAATTTTGTGAAAAACATGTTCATTTGAGCAACATCTATGGCATGCAATTAACAATTAAAGGCGGAATCATGCTTGTATGCACTCAAAAACAAAACATTACCCATGAAATTCAGAGCCTAGTAGAAGGGTGAACCAAGACTCAACTCAAGAACAAAGTGAGTTAAGAAACCTTATACCTTTGTTGATTCCTCTTTGCATAAGCAAAGGTTAATCATCCAAGGAGAGGGCCTTCATTCCTTGCTTCTTAGCTCCATAGATTTCATGGATGAGGATGGTTGAAAGGATTCTCCAAGTTCCCAAAGTTGAGAACCTCTAATTTTTCCACACCAAGGAGAGACTCGAAGAAGAGATGAGTGACCTTGGAGGAGGGAAGATTGCTATATAATCTCCTCCAAGGGGGCCGGCCTCTTAGAAAGAAAGGGAGAGACATTGTGTTTTCATCTTTTCTCCAAAAGAAACCCTAATGAAGAAAAGGCTATAAAGTCATATTTATACCTACCTTCATTGGAGTGGCAAACTTGTAATAAGTCCAAAACCCACTCCTTTATCAATATGGCCGGCCATAGGGTTTTATTGGGCTGTTTGGGCCTTTGTGAATTATTAGTCATTAAGTTGTCATACAACTTAAGTCAATAGGCTTGACGTTCGAAGCCCATTGGGCCTTGAGGCCCAAAACTAACCCGAGGTCTTTAACGAACTTTATTCGTTTGATTAATTAACATATTAATTAATCCTTGCCATAAATAATTAAACCATTTAATTATCCTTACTCATCTTCGTTGTTTCTTCAATCTCTACCTTACACGATGTATGATCCATTGGGTTCCTTTTAGCGAAGCAGTGGGCGATTAGAACTCTTTCAAATCGATTGTGAATTGAACTTACTTTCAATTCTCCCTTTAGTGATTATACACGTTTAGGGCTTCCACAAACCATGAGTGACACCTAGCGGTATGTCATGGTTACCCAAGCTAATCAAAAGAGGTGGAGAACCTATTCAGTTTAGGATTACAATGCAATATGGTCTTTCTCTAATACAATACTCTTGACCACATTGTTTGGTTTGATAGTTTATTCATGTCTATTATCCAATGTGATTCTCTTACTTATATGATTACCTTGTAAGACAAATTTGAGGAATATGATGATGGATGGATTAGTTAGAGGTCCATTCTTCACACATGACACACTTGTACATGAATTGATTTCCAATTGCTTTTCAATAAACTATGATGCTCAACACCCCAGATTAACCGTGATGCACAAATTAACCCTCAGATTTTCCTTTACTCATTGAATTGGATGAATGCATGCGATAACCCAAATCATTCTCTAAAAGTCCCCTATATGAATGCATATTAGATACACAATCAGAGATCATTACGTTCAATGAAAATCATAAGTGTTGACGAGGCAATTATAACTATGAATGCATGATACAATTGCCAAGAATTCAATTAACGCGATTGTGATAAACAACTTTCACTACTCATGAATATAAACTTGTAACGATTAGGTGAACTCATTTATATTCTAGCATCTAATTCATGCATGAAAACTAAGTATGCATCCTTAATAAACATACAAGAATTAGTTATGAAAAAAATAGATAATTGAATTGCAATCACAACTTATCAAATCACAATTGGAAGAAATCAATTCAAATCTCAAGCATGTTCATGGCTTCAAACTTCCCCCTAACTAAATAGGGGTTTAGCCACTCATAATTGTAACAAAATTAGAAAATAACAAAGTAGACATTGAAAGCAAGAACGAAGTACACCTAAAACGCCCCAAAGTTCCAAACTTGAAACACCAAGGACCTTTGTTTTCACCACCTTGTTGTAGCACAAGTGTCTAGGATGTGTATGGATATATGGATGGAATGGATTTGCACGGCTAAGAGATGAAAGTGTATGGATTGGTGAGATGTAGTATGGCTAGATGAATGGATGGAGGTCACGGCAAGGAAATTGTGTTTGTGAATGAACTTGTGAGATGTGAAATGTAGTGTCTTTGGATGATGGCCCCCCAAATTATGGTAAAGGGTGGATGTATTTATAGGCTAGGGAGATGAGTGTATGGAGTTGTAATGAGTGGATGTAATGGGTGTAGTGGGTGGATGTTTGGTAATGAGTGGATGTAATGGGTGTAGTGGATGAATGTTTGGTAATGAGTAGTGTTTGGTAATGAGTGGATGTAATGGGTGTAGTAGGTGGATGTTTGGTAATGAGTGGATGTAATGGGTGTAGTGGGTGGATGTTTGGAGAATGGATGTGTTGGGTGAAATGAGTGGATGTAGTGGTAGGTGAATGGATGTGTTGGGTGAAATGAGTGTGCTAAAATGGTTATTTATAGGGAGGGGATGATGCACAAACTTCAAATTTTGTCCATTCCTTTTGCTCCAAGCATATGCCATCCATTCCATGCCCAAAAATGCTCCAAAATGCACTTCTTTGCCACATTAACCCTTTGGACCTACAAACACACGAAAATAGCTTAAAATACTAAAATAACTACGAACTAACAACATAAATGCCAAGAAACAAGCTAACTAAGTCGCATAAATATGCTCCTATCACCGGCCTCCTTTTAGAGAAAAAGAGACAAAGTGTTTCTCTTCTTTGCCTCAAGAAAACCCTAATGAGAAAAAGCTATAAAGTTGACTTTATACTACATCACATGTGAGTGGCAAACATGTAATTAATTCAAGTTTGCATCCACTCACCCTTATGGCCGGCCTTGTCTTTGTTATTGGGCTAATTGCCTATTTTGTTTTAGTTGTCATACAACTTAAACATAATGGGCCTTGTGGACCAAAACACTTTTGGGCCCCGAAACCCAAAACCAACTTAAAAGCCCAATACGAACCTTTCATAAAATTAATTAACTAATTAATTAATCTTGACCATTCTCAATTAAACCATATATTCACTTATCCATCTCATTTATATTTCTTCACTTTCATCCATACTCGGTGTATGATCCATTAGGTTCCAATTAGCGAGGCAGTAGGTAATTGTTACTCTTAACGATCGATTGTGAATTGAAACAACATTTCAATTCTCCCTTTGTTAAAGATTAGTGTTTGCTAATCTTCAGGGCTTCCACAAACCATGAGTGACACCTAGCAGTATGTCATGGCTACCCAAGCTAAGTAGAAGTGGTTGGAGAACCTATCTAGTTACAATTACAATGCAATATGATCCTTCTCTAATACAATACTCTTAATCATATTGTTTGAGTGATAGTTTGTTTCATGTCTACTATCCAATGTGATACTTCTTTATATGATTCAATTGAATATGTTTTGGAACAAACTTCCTAAGTCATATTCATATGCTTTGGCCAAAGACTCCCGAATCATATCTTAGAGTATTCTCCCTCCACCATGGAAGGTTAGAGATCCCTTATTGTGCATTCATATGCCTACATGACTAGATATCTTGACCCCAACAATGCCATGGACACTCTCGATGGAATGCCTTTGACATGATCAAAGATCAAGGACCTAACCATTAGACATCTATGATGCCTCAGGTCAAATGACTACTTTGCAGATTGCAACTAACGAGTTCTTACATGACATGTATGTTCGAACTCTCTTTTGATCGTTGTTCAGTGTACTCGATTACCCTTTCGAGCACCTACATGTTTGTCTTAGTGTCCAACACTAAATGACTTGAGACTAGTCATACTCACGCTTGAGTTGACATAACACATACTAACCTTAGCGGATTGTCAATGCCCAATTGGCAATCCTATGGCTAGGAACGTTTTATGAATGAACATAAGAGAAATGTCTCGTTAATCTAACTTACTTATATCACTTCTCTCTCATATTAAATACTTTCCTTGGATTCCCTTATTGCTTAAAGACATGATACAATAAATAGTGATTAACAATAAGTTTTGCCCTTCATTAAACATATAATAGTTTAATACAATAAGTATTCCAAAAGTTATTACATCAAATGAGTGGCCTTGTGGGCATACTTCCAACACCCTCCCGTTGTCAGCCAGCACAACTCGATTCTGAGTCCAGGTAGACATTCTGGATTAGGGTGTGTCAACTTAAGTAATAATCCAATCATCAACAATCACGTTATATTGTTTACAAAATATGTTTTACATTAATGCTGGAAAATTTTCTTTAAAATCCCGGACCAAATTGAAAAAATCCTGATCTCAAACCAAAAATGTCTAAAACCGAAAACATGAAATTTTCAAGATGCCACACCAAACCGACTAATCATGAGCCATTCAAGACGGGATTCCAGGATTGCCTATTCAATGGTTCGGGAATCTCCCATCGAACCGAAACTATATTATATATATATATATATTAATTATAGTTAGAATTAATTGTAACCCTTGGATTGTTTCAAAATGACCTGCATTCTTTGTTAGGGGTCTCCAGCCCTAAGTCACTCTCTCATTTCATTTCTAAGCTCAGCTACCCATCCCTCTCTCTATCTCAAATTCGAACCAAAGCTCAATTCAACAAAACTCTGGCCAGCCACCAGCCCACCACCACCTCATACCATCTCCGACTCTCCGGCCTTCCACCACCACACGCAAGATGCAACCACCACTCTATTTCTCATGATTCTCTCTCTCTCAGCATTCCCTCTCTTAGACACTCGGAGTCTGAGAGTCTGAGATTGTCTCTCTGACTTATTTTCTTATCCTATATTTCCTCCTAAATAGTCTCCTGATTTGATGAAGATTACTTTCCTACATAAACCCTCAAGATCTCTATGTACACATATCTAGGTATTTATCAAGAACGGTCACTTAATTCACCACAAGACTTCTACAAACATATTCTCTTTATGCCTAACATAGGCTCATACACCGCTGTTTACGCATAGACACACCCATGGAGAACTCATCTCCTTAACGCCCCGCTATTGGTTATTCGTCAAAGATGGACCACACCATTATTTCTTAAAACTACACCCATGGTTTGATTCTCTTCCCTGGAGATATGTAAGCAATTCAACCACACATCCCAATCAACCTCAATCTCCCCTCATCGGCGATCATAGGCTGACTGGATTTCATCTCTGTCCGTGGATGTACGCAAATTTAGTTCTGGGTTGCAAAGAAATTGAAAACCCCTAAAAACAAATTCTCATTTCACTATGATTGTGAGATCAATAACGACAAGTTTTGAATTGAAAAATAGCTCCAACAAGACTAACTCGTAAAGCTGCACGATTTTCTCTATGCTAAGATGCAACGACAACTGCAGGAAGATGACAAAAGAAGACAACTGCAAGATGACAACAGGAAGATGAAGGAGTCAGAGGGAAATCCGTTGAGATTTTGGTCTGAATTAAAAACCCGACAAAGAAATTGACTAATTCGGTGACTGGAGAAGGGAAGCAGCCTTTACTGATGATGTGCGAAGGAGAATGAGAAAGCGGATTAGAGGGCACCTTAGTAATCCCACACAGACGAAATTCCTCATCACCATTGTATTATTCTTCCTCATCAACAAAGTTTGCAACTTTGGGTTTCGAGTTGTGGTGTGATTTTGGATAAATTTAATTTTTGGTGAAATTAATTCAATGGTGGGCGTGATTTGTGTTGGGACTTGGGAGAGACCATAGTTTTGTAAGGAAGAAGCCTGTAATATAGGGGTGTGATATCCACACACAATTTTTTACTTCTCACACACCCTTCTAATTTTGGATCGTCAAATCAGATCAATTAAAAAAGATCAAATGACAGAAATTAATAAAGGGTGTGTGAGAAGTAAAAAGGGGTGTATGGATAGCACACCCCATAATATATGGATTAGATTGGATTGCTGGTTGTATATAACTATTCTAAAAGATTAGCTAATCAAATGATGGTGGCGTAGTTTGCTTGGCTAGGGTCGGGGTTGGGATGAGAGTGGGTAAAGGCTAAAGGAGGTCGACAAAATTCTGGAGGCTGAAGTTTTAAATCTTTTTTTTTTATTAGTATTAATTTTTTTTAAATGATTTTTAGCCACGTAATACAAATTTGGATTCCAGATCTGCAAAATATGAGTTCTTCATTTGCCATGTCATCACTTAACGGTCAATTTAACGGAATGACTAACGGTTATATGATATTGAAATGAAATAATAAGTAATGTCTTAGATTGAAATGTTTGAAAGATGTTGTATGAGATTGCAATTGCAGACAAACCTGAAGACACAAATTGTAATTTACCCTTTATAATAATAAGAATATTTCATGTTTCTATGTATCTTAGTTGACAAAAATTTCTCTCTTTTGATGTTCCATTTCTCTCCCTGTGGGAGACTTTCTCTCTACTTGAGGGTGTTTTTCACTATTTGTGTGAGTGATTACAATTTCGTTCAATTCCGATAGCGCCGACCCTAGTTTCGGCTAAGGTCAGTGGTTGTTCCCTCTTTTCTTTCTTCGCCTCTTCTTTCCTCCCTTCTGTATTTTGTCCCCTTGATCTCCATCTCGATTTTCCCTCTTCTTCTTATCCCTCATGCATCCCTCCTCCTATTCATCTAAGCTCTGATTTGTAGTCACAATCAAGGTTCTAAAAAACGCTAGACGCTAGTCGAACAGTGGGCTAGGGCCTAGCGGCTAGGCGGATTTAAGTAAATTTAATATATTTCAGGTAAATAAGTGTCTATTTATACTTAAAATATATGTAATTTCATCAAAAACTACAAAATAAAATGACATATATATTATGAAGTATTGCAACATAATGAAAACATAGGGAACAAGCATATAATGTGTGTTTATTTAAATATTCAACAAGTCTCTTACAATTTTTTGAAAAAAAAAATAACATGCAAATGAAAGTTGTCTATTTTCTTCTAAGTGAGTCGCAACCTAGGCGGGTCTAGGCGGGTGCCTAGGCGGTCTAGGTAGGTGCCTCAGTAGGTCTAGGCACCATTTCTTAATTTTCAAACACCTGGGCATTAATCAGGGCGGTGACCAATCGCCTAAGGCCTAGGGGGCCTAGGCAGTGCTAGACGGGAATTTTTAAAACAATGGTCACAATTCCCTGCTATTTGTTGTGGTCCACAAGATAGTGCATAGAGTTTCGGTTCTTCCAATAATATCTGTCTGCCTATACTGGCAGTGTTGCTAATGGAATCTCATAGGCTTCTTTCACTTGGTTGCTGGCCTTTTCACTTTATGGATGTGCTTGGAGAGGTGCTCGGGGTTGGATGTTGCAATCGGTGAGGCGATGTCCGGTTGGGGGCGCAAATTTGCGCGATTCGAGATCTACTGTTGCGATGGCAATTATAGCATAATTCTCTGTTTTCTTTAGCTTTGTTTCTGTTTTGGGTCTCAACTTATAGTTAGGCTCTTGTTTGGTTGGTTTGCTTGGCCTATTTTTACTTGTTTGTGTTTCTTGTCTTTGGGCCTTTGGTTTGTAAGTTTGTAGTTGGTAATGATTTTACCTTTGTCTTAAAAAAAAAAATTAGTGCTCTCTTTTGTTTTTTTATTACAGTTAGCTAAATACATTTTCATTTTGTAGTGGGATTTAATTAGTTTATAGGAAAATGCTCTAATCTATTAATAAATTTTGCTTGGTATTTCATTCAAAAATTCGGCGGCTCATACTTGTGCTTAAAGTTGGAATCTCGCATTTCTCTCATTTGAATGAGAAAGAGACTGCAATCTCATACGGAGGTTTAACAAAATATACTACTACTTATAAATGAATGGTTCCACTATTAATAACATGTCGAGTTGCGCTATGAGTAAATTGAGACAATAAGAGTATATGATTCATAGAAAACCATTGACTTAATTATAAATCATAGAAGAAATTTGGTTATAAATTATGAAACTAATATATATAAGAAGGATATTCTTCGAGAGATAAAGATTATATCGGGCTCACATCATCACTGAAATTGATAAGAGAAAAAGATACAAGAAACCTGCTCACATGGTTTAGGGCCCTTCAAATTGAAGATTAAGCCTAAAAGGATTAGAAGAAAGTAAGGAGAAAGAGTGGGTGATGCAGCTGAGCAGCTCAACGCACATTTAGTATGCTAACTAACAAGATATGTCCCTATTGAGTAAATTGACTTGTCTTATGTGATATAAGATATATATTTAGATGAAAGAGAGCAAAGTGAGGGAGGGAACATGGTTATGATTGCCATCGATCAAATCTCGTTCTCTACATGGCATCTCATTGTGTGTGGCAACGAAAAATAAAGGCTTTTTAGATTTTTCTATGTATTCAAAACACAAGATCATACACTACTTGTTATAATAAAAGAAATTTTAAAAAATATTATTTAGTAGTAAAACATATCAATTCTATTATCCAATTGTACCATAACACGTAATGTACAACTTCTGTTCCAGAGTCCAAATTTGCTCTGTCTCTCTCTCTCCAATCATTCATCATTTTTTTGACAAATGCCAAAAAACAATGTGCATGATCAATTCAGTATAATAGATTGTTGAGTTCGTTAAAAAAAAATGGAAAACTAACCAAAACACCCTCAAAACTTTACTTTTAATCATCAGGACAGATTTTTTCAAAAATGCCGATCCTACCCTTCACACATATGTACAAGATTGGGTCAGTTTTATGCAAAGTTCATGTGGATACATCCAAAAGAAGAAAAAGGAGATTAACATTTTCAGAAAGCATTTGCATGCAAAAGGATATGTGGCAAACATTGCAACAACCAAGACAATATAGATTCACATGCAAAAGAAAATGTGGCAAACACTGCAGCAACCAAGACAACATAAATTCACATGACATTCAAGTAAAGACAAGACAACCAGCTTTCAGAAACAGTGCTGACAGTTTTCAGAAACAGTGTGCTGTCACTATTCAAAAAATTGTAAATAGATGAAATGTTATTTTGTCTTTGAAGAATTAGATTTTGTATATAATGGAGCCTTTCCTCCCATACATAACACACCTGAATACCACACAACTCTCTCAACATCTGAAAACACCATACTCACTTCATACACTCTAGCATTCGTAGCCTTCATAGCATCCTTGTAAACACTTCTTTGTAATCACTTTCTTGTAAACAACTATCTCTGTAAACATTTCATATATCAATAAAAGTTCAAGTGTACATATTCAAGCAATCTCCAAGTCTTAAGTAAGTTTTCTTTTCCTTACTTAGTGTGTTTGTTTAATTAGACTTCTAGTCCAAAACAGGGAAATACTATTGTGGTTATATTATTAACCTGCTAAACTGACGATCATACTTTGTTCGAGCACTCTGTTATAGTTGAATGTTTGCCATACAAATAACTAGACATTAACCAGGGTACCTCTGAGTTCTTTGTACCTCTGAGTTCAGCCTTTAAGGCCTTATACTTGTACTGTGAGTGGCCGTCATGCTGAAACATGTCGAGTTCCATGTGCAAGGTTCTATGTCTAGTTGTTATAATGGTCATCCGACTATTTAACCGAGCACGCGTTTCAAATTTGGTATCAGAGCCAAGTTTAGCATTTTAATAATATAAGCATAATAGTAAAGTACCTTGAGGATAGAAGTCATTGATACAACTGATATCATATTTGTTTATTGTGTATGAACAACAGATATTATTGTCCATGTAGACCCTGTCAACCACAATTACCAGGTATTTATTATCCCAGACATCCAACTATAACTAGCATAAAGAGAAGATTAGCATATATATCCAAAAGAATTATCAGTACTTTGAAGAAGCAAAAGTTTTATCTTGGCTATCTTGAACATCCTTCATTTATTCGTAAATATAATAACACAAAAGTGCAGCATAAAGTTTTAGAAGCAAAAAGAACAACAGATCAAGCTTTAGAGACCTTGAGAGAAGAAAGAGAGTTTTTAAGAAACCAGTTAACTGTAACTCTAGAGAAGGGTAGACTGTAGTTTATGATAGATTATCTTGATTTAGAAATTAGTGAACCTCAAAAAAGAAAAATAACTTTAGACCAAAATAGTTTAGTTTGTTATTTTCCATCAAGAAAGCATAATCATATTTTGCACAGTGAAGAAAATCTACAAGCCAATAGTATTGTAGATCTTATTATTAGTCAAGCAGAAAATATAAAATTAGAAAATAATAAGCATAATCATTTGTTAAACCAGTTGTTAGAACATTTTCAGAAAAATTCCATAAAGATAATTAGACAAAATTTAGATTATATTACATCTCAGTTAGAAGATAATAATAAAAATATTCAAAGGTTTCCTAGCAAAAGAGAGATAAAAGACCTTGTTGACCTCATAGATAGTAAGCCAAAGCAAGTAGAACTTAGGCCATTAGAAATAGTTGAACAACTAAAATTAGAAGTTCAAAAAATTCAATTCGTACAAAAGGAGTTGAGTGAACAAGTAGATAAGTTGCACAATAAAATAAATAAATTATTAGTTTAATGACAGATTCTAAAACTAGCAGAAAATATATTCAAGCTTTGATAGAAATTAGTAAATTAGATAAAGAACCAGTAAGATTAACAGATTTTTCAACACAAGTATCCAGTAGTAATATTCCCATTAGGAAAACTAATTTGATTATCCAATTAGTTTTGAGTTTAGCTAAAAAATTAGATCAAGTTGAAGAACAAATAGCAGAAATAAACCAAGTTTTACATAACGCATCTTCATCACTTCCACCATCCTTGCTAAATAAATTAGAAAATTTAACTTTGAGTGCAAATAATAATAGAACACCTAAGCTAAATCCTTTTGATAATAGAAAATGGAACTCTTTAGGAAAAAAAGGAAAAGAAGTAGTTAAAGCGGAAGATATTTATCCAAATGAAGAAGAAGCACAAGAATTTATTCGAAGAGGTTTTGAGAGAACACAGAAAAATAAATATAACTTGTATCAATTAGGTTTATTTGAAAACAGAAGTAGAATTGTAAGCAGCATCAGTCAACACGAAGTTAGCTGTATTGATAAAGAAGTCACATTTAATCTAATTAGTAAAGAAGCAGTTACTCATTTGAGAAAATCACATTTTAGTCAGATTCATATAAGAACAATATTAATTGGAATAGCAGGATTAACCAAAGCACAAGTAGGTACAAAAGCTTTAGTATACATATATGATGATAGATGGGATAATCACCCACAAGCAGTAATAGCAACAGCTGAAGTAGACTTAAGTTCAAACTTAGCAGTCATAGGTTGTATTCCAAATTATGTTATGACGATTAATGAATTTAGTAAATATATTAAAGTGAGCATAAGAACAAAAAATTATAATATGAAAGGAGAGTATAAAAATTTGTGTATTAACTTAATGTATATAGGTAAAGTGTCTGATAGATATAATCATAAGTTTAATTTAAAGTTTCAAAATTTAGTTCAAACATTTGGCAGTAAACATGTAAATATGATAGAAGCAAAACCCGTAGATAATAGCTTTTTAGAAGGAACTCAGTGGACATTGCCAAATTTACAAGTAGCACAAAATAGACAACCAGATAAAGTACAAATATATGAAACTAGTACAGGTCAAGCAACAATTAGGTTTAGTAATTATAAGCAACTAGAAAAAATAGAAGAAGATGAGAGTGAAATTGAAAATGAAAGTATACATATGGCTTTTGATAATTTAGATATTAATTTAGTTGAACAAAATTTTGATCATATTGTAGATAAACTTATAGAAGATATTGATCATTTAGATGAAGAACAATATTTGGAAAAATATAAGACATATGATTTAGGACTACATAAAATTTCAGACGAAGAAATGAAAATTTTAATCTTAGAAATAGGAGTAGAACACATTTTAGGATCAAAAGAATATAATAATTTATTAGAATTGAAAGCAGAATGTAATCCAACAGAAGAAAGTAGTACATCAGGAGTAGAAAATCCAGGACACGCAAGCAGAACCGATCAACAATTTTTGAGACCAACAAATGAACAATATAATGAAAAAGCAAAAGTAGACTATATAGAAGAAAGTATGTTAAAACCTAGAAAAAATAGGATTCCATATTTGAGAGGGTTAGAACAAATTAATATAGTTGGTAATATATTAAATTTAGATAATGTAGATCCACAAGATTGGGAAAGAACGATTGAGAGATGGGAAAAAGGCTGCGTACATGCAGCATTAATGCTAGATTTTAGAAATTCACAAAACATGTTAGATTACTTTGAACATACTTTGGATGGTTTAGTTTTTGATTATTTCCAATCATGGAAAGTCCAAAATCCAGAACAGCATCAGGCAGCTAAAACACATTTCAATATTGATGGTTTTGTTACTTTGATTAAACAAGAGTTTTTAGATCATAATAAGTTAGATAGCAGAAGCGAACAAGAACAAATAAGAGCAATTAGAAATTTAGAATAATTACAAATTTGCGATTTACAGTATATAGCTGAGTATACAACAAATTTCTTTAAATATTTAGGAAGAACAGGTAGAATTAGTGATATTAATTTATTAGATACTTATATGACAAAAATAAAAGGACCAATAGGTGAAAATATTTGGAATGAATGGCAAAAGCATTCGAAGAAAAATGATATTGCTATAGGACCTAGAATTCAACATGTATATGATATACTTAGACAAGAGTGTAGTCAAATAAAGGCTAAGAGACAAATTAGGAAACAATTTTACATGAGTTGTAAAAATATAGATTTACCACAACAGTATGGTTGCCATAAGAAAAATAAGCATAAGAAAATATACAAAAAAAAATATAAGTCATATAAACCCTACAAACAACATAAGAATTTCAGTATAAGACCTTCAAGAACATATAGGAAAAGAAAATATATTCCAAAACAATTTAGAAAAAGAAGTGGCAAACCTTGGATTAGGAAATATAAAGCACCAAAAGATAAGAGTAGTTGTAAATATTATTCATGTGGAGAAGCTGGACATATTAGACCTAAATGTCCAAAATTAGGTAAACAGTCGAAAGAAAAAGTACATTTGATGGAGTTGTTTAAGTTAGAATAAGATGAGGATATTCAGTCAATATACAGTTTAGATAATTTAAGTGATAATGAGAGTATTTATAGTATAGAGAGTATTAACATGATAGATTCAGACTCGGAAGATTCAAGTAGCACAAATAGTGATCTAGAAGAGTATATGTGTGCATTCATAGAAGAACAGCATGAAGAAGAATATAAATACATTAATTTAGGTTGGCCAGAAAAATGTCATAAGTGTAATAAATTAATTGCAAATAAATACTACAATACATACTCAATATTATGTGAAAAATGTTATAGTAATAGGTTATTAGAAGTTAATTCAGCAGAATCTGAAATATTAGGAAATATTGTTCATAGTATAGAAAAACCAAAAAATAGTTCTTTAATCACTATAAATTGTGAAATAGAATTAGCAAAAGAACATAAGATACAAACCGTAGCTATGATAGATACAGGGAGTACAAAGAGTGTTATAAGAGAAGAGTTAGTACCAGAAAAATATAGACAAAAATTAGCAAAACCAGTAAAAATAACACAATTTGATGAAAGACCAGTTTACTTAACACATTGTATAAATAATGAGTTTATTAAAGTAGAAAAACAACAATTTAATTTACCATTAACATTTGTTTCACCAGTAGGATCATATCCATTTATTTTAGGATTAAACTTTTTGAAAAGTTTGCAAGGTTTTTTATTTATGAACCCTAACATAACATTTTTCAAAAGAGGCATTACAATAACTGACCAAAGTAATACTGTAGAAGCATACAAAAACATAAGTATAGAAGAGCCTAGTGGCCAAGATAGTTATCATTTAGAAAACTCAAAAGAAAATGATGAGCATAATAACGTAGAAGAGTTTGATGAAGACATTTTTGAACATGAATACCCGATTTTAGAAGAAGGAACCTGTATAGAAATATTACAGTTAGATAGACCAAAGAGTTTAGAAGAATTGTTACAATTAGCAGAACAAACTAGGATTATAGGAGAAGACCCACAGTTACATTGGAGTAAAAATAAAATACTAGCAAAATTAGATATAATTAACCCAGATTTAACCATTAAGACGGCTGATATGCCTTGTAATCTAATAGATAAACAAGAGTTTGAGTAGCAAATAAAAGAGTTGTTAAATTTAAAAGTAATTAGACCATCTAAGTCTAGACATAGATCAGCAGCATTTATTGTAAGAAAACATTCGAAACTAAAAAGAGGTAAGGCTAGAATAGTTTATAATTACAAGAGATTAAATGATAATACATACGAAGATAGTTATAAATTACCAAATAAGGATGAGCTTATAAATAAAATTCAAGAGAGTAAATATTTTAGCAAATTTGATTGTAAATCAGGTTTTTGGCAAATAAGATTAGCAGAAGAATCAATTGAGTGGACAGCTTTTACTTGTCTAGAAGGACATTTTGAGTGGCTCGTTATGCCATTTGGACTTAAAAATGCTCAATCGATCTTTCAAAGAAAGATGGACCAAATTTTCAAGAAATATGATAATTTTTGTAGTGTTTATGTAGATGATATTTTAGTACATAGTAAAAATAAAAATGAACATAGGAAGCATTTAGAGATAGTATTACAAGAATTTATCAATAATGGAATTGTGATTAGCAAAAATAAAATAGCATTAGAAAAGCAAGATATAGAATTTTTAGGAATGTATATCAAGTCAGGTACAATACAATTACAAGATCATATAGCTAAAAAGGTGTTAGATTTTCCAGATAAATTAGAAGATAAGAAACAATTACAAGCGTTTTTAGGATTGCTAAATTATGCAAGAAATTTTATCCCTAATTTAGGAAGAAAAATAGCAGTATTATATAGTAAAACTAGCAAAACAGAACAAAGATATTTTAATAGTGAAGATATTAAATTAGTTCAAAAAATAAAACAAGAAATTACTAAACTTAAGCCATTAACATTACCACTAGATAATAGTTACAAGATAATTGAAACAGATGTTTCATTATTAGGATGGGCAGGTATACTATACCAAAAAAAGCATAGGGAGTCTCCAAAGTCTAACGAACAAGTTTGTAGATATTCCTCAGGAAAGTTTAGTGATATCCAGTCAAGATTACCATCAACAGATTTGGAAATTCTAGGGATAATTAATTCACTTGAAGCATTTTCTTTATTTTTACATAATGAAGTATTTACGATTAGAACAGATTGTCAAAATATAGTTTCTCATTATAACAAGATACATGCTAATAAACAGGCAGCTCGAAGATGGGTTAATTTTGTTGATTCAATTACAGGAAATGGTTTTAAACCAATTTTTGAACATATAAAAGGTAATGACAATACATTAGCTGATATCTTATCAAGATTAATTTGTTGAACAGGTATGGAATATCGTGGACCATCATCAGCAAATAGCACAAGGCTGCAAGGCAGAAGAGTTTCTTTCAATGGCATGATAATGCACCATCAACCTCCACCATTCAGTGGATTTCAAAATAGCATGAACAGACCAGCATCACCACCAGTACCTACGTTCAGCTTTAATGGCAATATTGTTGAAGGAATCAGAAATCCAACTCTAAGATATAGGTCAAGGGTACCAAGGCTTTCTGATAGGCAGCAGGTTCTCTTAGATAATTTCTGGAATATCCAAATTAAGCAGCCGCATGAGGTTAGGTCATGAAAAAATAATTAAAGCCTTGGAACAAGAGTTTGATAGCTTTAATTTTAATTTCCATCAAAACCAGCAGCATATTCATTCTCTTGAGCACAACCTTCAAGCCATTTCTAGGGACCATGAGTCATTACTTTGTAAGTTTACCAAAATGAACCAAGAACTCCAATCTCTTAGAATGCAGCAAAAGGCAAGTGACACCTTGAAAAGAGAATTAAAAATAGCTTTAGAAACTGATCATCATAAGAATAAAGGAAAAGAGGTTATTGAACCCATAGAACAAGAGGCTAATGAGCCCATAGAAGAAATTAAGATTGAGCTCTTAGAAGAAGATGTTGAAATGGAGCAACATCAAAGTAATGATCAGCATCAGGTTCTGAGTGACAAAGAAAAACAAGAAAAATATGAAAGTTTTCTTAGGAATATATCTTCAAACTTAATATTAGATGATGTCTTATTAGAAGAAATTTCAAAGGCGAAACTAAGAATAATGCCAACAGATATGCAAAATGAGATCCTGAGCAGAGCATCACAGTCCATGAAAGAGTTATAATTACAATTACAATGCGCCTTGTATCAGTCCATCTTTGATCCAAAACCAGGGATGGATATTATTACAAAGATGTATCCTCCATGTCTTTGTGATAGTACAGAGAATTGTATTTGTAAACCAGAGGTTAGCGTAGCTGTGGCCAGGATTAACATGAGAGATTTTAAATCATGGCATTTTAGTTATGAGCATCAGGAAAAGCATAATGTGGTAGAAGTTACCCCTGCCTTACTATTAGAGTTTGGTTATCTCGATAAAATATTTATTAACCATATTTCTCAACTAGAATCATTTCCTGAAAAACTTATAAAAGTAGCAGAAGATTATCTAGAAAGATGGAAGGAAATTTGCATAAGTTTTCTAAGTAGTCCTCCAGATTGGTATGTACATATGCATAAGGAGAAAGCTAGGCATATAGCCATGATCAATGAAGAGTCCTTTAGACTAAACCCTATCTCCTCACTTAGGTGGACTCCTTCATACAAAGATATTTTAAAATTTAGAGGGATCTAAATGTTTGCTTTAGATGAGTTTGAAGATTTTAGGTATGACATGGTACTAGTAGCAGAAGAAGAAGAGATGTATATTTACAGCAAGACAAGAATCAGTCATCAGCCTTATTGGAAACCCCAAAATTTCAAAGAAGAAACAGCAAAAATATATTACAAGGTGAAAAAAGATAGAGAAAGAGATGCGGAGCTAGTAGAAGGCGATGAACAATATTGGAATAATTTGTCAGAAGAAGAGTTGCATAACATCGACAACATGATGGAAGCCTGAAGAGCTAGCTGTAAAATTAGCATAAGTTTAATAGCATAATGTAAAATGATGTATTCCCAGACAGAAATATCAACATCTTTGTGGACCCCGCTGTAATGGCATAAGAGTAAATAAAGAAAAGTACTTGATCCATTATGGACCTTTCATACACAAAATGTCCTTATAATTAAGAATGAATAGTTCCAGACCCTTTTCGTTAAAACTCCCAAAAAAAAAAAAAGATTGTCGAGTGTTGTGGACGGCAAGGCTGTCTGCATCTTGTTCTTGTATAAGCTCCCTTGGCAGGCAAACAATAATATACATAACTCAAAGGGAGGGCTAAATTTTGCTACCTCAAACCTTCTCTCTTGTGAATTTATGGAGGAAAGGAAATTCAAGGGGTTGGAAACTTGGACTTTTGTCATTTTATGAACTTCAATAGGCATTTTGGACTTTTGAAATTGAAAAAGGGAGACCGTTTAGGCATATAAAAATCACTCAAAGTGCTTCTACTTCTTATTCAAAGCATTTTTTAAAATTTTGCAAACAACTGTTTTTCAAAATGAAAGCGCTTTACGCCTTAGGAAGCACTTTTAGCTATTTCAAAAGTATATCCGAACGAATCCATATATGATTGAACAAAGAGTTTTACAAAATGCCTTTCTTGGTGAGAAACAACTCGTCCGTGATCAACCCTCTACTGACTAGGGAAAAGTTCAATAACTCAAATCCCATTACCAAGAAGCACATCCAACACCCAGCGAAGGACACTGACCAAGCGTCCATCACATTGTACAAACTTCGTCCAAGCAAACCTCAAAAACGACCGAGCTCCTGATTTGAAACACCATATCTCCTAGGGTTGATTCTGCTACTTCCATAAGCTGTAGTGGTGTCTAACCCAGGACAATCTCTCGCCCAATGTCCAAGTTAGTGGCATTTGAACCATTCAATTGAAGTATTGTTGATACCGGGCCTAGAAGACGCTCTACTGCTATAGCCCACTCCCGATGACTGTCCCGGGCCATTCTTTACACTTAGGCAGTTCATTGAGCTATGGCCAGTATCCCCACAACTATTACATGTTTGATACTAACCAACAGAGCTCGTTGAAAGAAACTTACTGCCATACTAATTCCCATTGTGACGTGCTTGATTTTTTGGTGCTCCAAATTCTCTACCGACATTGTTACTGTAACCAACATTCCCAGCTGCCGTGGGCTGTCTACTTGTAGCGTTCCTAAATCTAGCAACACTCATTCCGGTAGGCATTACATTGTCCATTTTGGAGGCAGAAGCACTAATATTTTCCATCTTAAGCTTATCTATCAATTGTAAAATGAACTCCAGCCTCCGATGAAAAGTTCACCTTCTCTGCTTTGATAACTGTTGATTTTACATGTTGTTCATCACTAAAAATCTCCTCCTTTACTTTCAACTTGAAAATGAAGTTACCCATGTTGAGCCAGTATAGTCTTGTATCTGTAACTTGAGTATATATCTGTAGTCGCATTCTTCTACAAACTCATTGAGTGTTGAAATGTCCCACATCGACCGTATCAATGAGAAAATATGAGTTTAAATATCTTAACCCCACTCCAACTAACACCAAGGCTTTTGTGATAAAACCTCACACCTGACGGATTGTGCAGGTGGTAATTACCAAGTTGGGGACAATATCGGTGTTGTTGGAAGTGGCCTGTATGGCCCGTCTCTCTGATAATTTTACATGGTATCAGAGTCAGGGAGCTGGCCCGTACTATACTGCCACGTGATGGGTGGGTCCCCTTGACCTCACACGATTATGGTAGGTCCCTTGGCCCCACATGTAAGGTGAGTCCCATTGGCTCCCACACCTAATGAATTGTGGCCTTTTGTGATAAAACTCCACACCTAATGAATTGTGCAGGTGGTAATTACCAAGTTGAGGACAATTTCGGTGTTGTTGGAAGTGGGCCGTATGGCCCATCTCTCTGATAATTCTACATCTTTCACATCTTTAATTTCCATCTTCATTATTTGTAACATTTTTGCTGCATTGCCGATCACCAATCATGATTGGGCATGTCAAATAACATAAACTATCAATCCTTACAAATGAAATCCTTGCACCAACTGTGATCCAATCTAGCTTCTCGAAAGTCCCTAGCTTCTCATCTTTAATTTGGGATAGAGTCTTTCGGATATCTGCTCTACCCACACCTGTCGTTTCCCTGGAAATAAAGATACATGGGGTATTATTTCCTTCTTTCTCAAACCAATTCCTCACCTCATAAGCCTTCTCAATATTAGGCTCTATTAGAAGCTGACTTGTAGAAATGGTCCCCATCACCTTCCCATTGAAATCATTGACTCTACCACCTTTTACAGCAAGCACTGGGAATAGACCAAAAAATCACACATATTCTGCAGTCTTTGCCCTTCTGAATTGCCCAAATTTCCCCAGAGAGTTACTTCAAAACTACGACCAGACATATACTTCAACTGGAGGGTTCTCTTCTAAGTCTCAACGCCAGTTTTTTCTCATTATAGAAGCAGGGGGACTGATGGATGTCATGATACCACACCTATTACATCCACAATAGAGTTGCTCTCCAAGCCTTCAACAAGATTTATTGGCCTGAAATGGAAATTATGATATTGTAACAACATCAGTCCTTTGTTAAATGTAAGGACACGTGTCCAAAATTAAATAAAAAACACATACAAGACATGCATTTCGGGACAGCAGACCCGCCGCCATACTATTAGCATAATAAATATTTTTTATATTGTAATATTTTATTAATTTAAAAATTTACTCACACGATAGTTTAGAATTACGCAAAATATATTTTTTGGTTTTTATCACAAATGGTTCCTGAACTTGACTATCACCATGAAGATGTCCTTGAAATTGAAAATCAATCAATGTAGTCCCTAAAAATAAGTATCGCAAATTAATGTCGTCATTCCGTCATAATTCTGTTAAAAAAATATGTTAAGTGCTGATATGGCACAAAAATAGTCATCATAAGTCTTTTTTTTCCTCACAAATGGTCTTTGAAATTAACCCACAACATCAAAATGGTCCCTGAAATTGACCTGTGACATCAAAATGGTATCTGAAATTGAAAATTGATCAATGTAGTCCCACAAATAAGCATCTTAAATCAATGTAGTTCTTCTGCCACAATTCTGTCAAATATTCTGTTATGTGCTCATGTGACACATAACCGGGTCACACAAGTCTAATTAAATTAACAAAATTACAATTAGGCTTAATAATTTAACAGTTAATAAAAAAACTGTCAACCCAAAAACCCAATCCTACAATCACTCTGATCCCAGTCCACATTTATATACCTCATTTGCTATCTATTCTCTAAAAAAAATCTCAATACACTCATCTTTACACACTTCGACACCTTTCACCAAATAGAACCTGGATCGAGATCACCAATGGTGACGGCTTGGCCCATTCGCAACGACTTCTGAGACATCACCGTTAACATTTAGGCGATCAACATCCTCACAACCTTAATTTTGGAGAGCTTGTTCGGCTCTTCCCTAATGGTCTGGTGATGCAAAGAACGACGAGGTCTGCTTTGAGATAATGAGGTTATAACCGAGATGCGTCCATTATTGGTTGAAAACTACTACCACTCCCCCTCTTAGCTCTTGGTTAAACCTTGTGTATTTGAGAATTTATGGAAGGGATCTTTCTTCGGAGTAGGCCCTACTACAAGAAAAAAAAAATTCGTTGTACAAAAAGGTATTTAGACAACTTTTTTAATTAATTATTAAACCCACATCAACACATATCAATTTTTTTTTACAGAATTGTGGTGGAATAATCATATTGATTTGCAACACCTATTTTCAAGGACTACATTGATTGATTTTCAATTTCAAGAACCATATTGATGGTGTGGGTGGATTTCAGAGATCATCTTGATGGTGTGAGTCAATTTCCGAGATTGTTTGTGATAAAAATCTATAAATCTTATGGAGCCCATTTATGTACCACATCAGCACTTAATAGTATTTTTAACAGAACTGTAACGGAATGACCACATTGATTTGCAACACCAATTTAATACTCCGGTGGTCTCTGGGTCTCCTTCTCCTTATCGTTGTTTTCTTTTCACTATCGCTGTTGGTCGTAGCCAATCTGGATAAATCACGTACATCTTGTGTTTGCTTCTATGTCCCTATCCATTTACATACTTATTCATACTAGTAACCGGAGCAATCTAGTGAAGGTCACAAACTTAACATCTTACCAAAGTCCTCACTGATTTTGCGCATCAACAACCTTAATCTTGGAGAGCTTGTTCGGCTCTTCCCTAATGGTCTGGTGATGCAAAGAACGATGAGGTCTGCCTTGAGATAATGAAGTTATAACCGAGATGTGTCGATTATTGGTTGAAAACTATTACCACTCCCCCTCTTAGCTCTTGGTTAAACCTTGTGTCTTTGAAAATTTATGGAAGGCATCTCTTTTCGGAGTAGGCCCTACTATAAGAAAAAAAAAATTCATTGTACAAAAAGGTATTTAGACAACTTTTTAATTAATTATTAAACCCACGTCAACACATAACAATTTTTTTTTTTACCGAATTGTGTTTGAATGATCATTTTGATTTGTGACACCTATTTTCAAGGACTACATTGATTGATTTTCAATTTCAGGAACCATATTGTTGGTGTGAGTCAATTTCAGAGATTGTTTGTGATAAAAATCCGTAAATCTTATGGGGCCCATTTATGTACCACATCAGCACTTAACGGTATTTTTAACAGAATTGTGATGAAAGGACTACATTGATTTGCAACATCTATTTTCAGGAACTATATTGATTGATTTTTAATTTCAAAGATCATCTTGATGGTGATGGTCAATTTCAGGGACCATTGTGATAAAAACCCTATATATATATATATTTTTTTTTTTTGTCAAACAATAAATTTTGTTAGATTAAAATATTAAATCTACCATAGACAGAATTTAAGCTCAACACTTTTTAATACTGTGTAAAAGGCCACTGGGGGAATAAACAAATTAAGAGGGGAAAACATGATGGAAGAAGAAGAGAGAAGAAGCGAAAAAGAAAAAAAAAAGAAAAAAAGGACTAACAAAAATCTGAAAAAGAAAAACTTTAGTTTTAATGAAAAATGGTAAATGGAGGTGTATTGAATAGTATAAAAAAAATGTAATTTTTTATTAAAAATGTTTGTTAAAACTCCAAAAAAAAAAAAAATCAATAATTCCTCTTCTTCCTTGTGTTCAGTGCTCTTGGACTGGGGTTTCCATTCACCGGATAAATGGTTCCGGTGGCTGGACCTTTTGCAGAAAACCCCACGAATGCCCTTTAATTTACGCCAAGTACCAAGCTTAATGGATTCTGAGGAGGTCTCTGCGAAGGGCAGCGTGGCCAATTTAATCCTCCGGTGGTCTCTGGGTCTGCTTCTCCTTATCGTTGCTTTCTTTTCACTATCGCTGTTGGTCGCCTTCGTCGCCGTTTTCGTCGCCAATTCTTCAATTCCGAGCTCAATTTCAGTGTCCTCTCAGTGCAGGATCGTCTCAAGCAGTAAGTTGATTTATTTAAATAATTTTGATGTTCTTGAAAATCACTGTTTGTTGACTTGGAAATGAGAATCGAATTGCAGAATAGAGTTCTTCAAATTTGTTTTTGTTTGTTGAGCTGTAACAAAGGGAGCTTGTTTTGCTGTGGTTGCATAGCATATATAATGATTTTAATGCAAATTTGTTAGTTGGAAATTTGGAATCACCATTTTGTGTTAGAATTATGTAGATATGTGTCAAGTTTGTGGAACACAAGGATCTGTAGTTAGTTTATTATCGATCACGAAATCATAATAATCGAGTGGGAGCGGTTTTTCATTTTTGCAGGTGTTGATCTTAAGTCTTCTAAAGTGTGTGAGCTTGGACTGTTCAATTATAAAGCCAAGCATGTGTTTTATCCTTTTCAAGGAAGAAGGTTTCGATGCCGTTATGATTACTACTGGGCTTCAATTTTTAAGGTACTCTAACTTACGGTGAAACTTCAAACTATATTTATCAGCACGAACCTGTGTTTTTTTAAATCAGTTTGTATGCTAATCATAGTTGCAATTTCTGATTGCATAGCTTTAGCTTCCACACACAATTTGTAGTTGGAACTTTATTTTGTTAGAGATTTGGATTTGAGTGCGTCTCTGTTAGGTTTTTCTTCAAGTTTGAGGTAAGTGCAGTTTATCCGTGAACCAAAAGAGTACTATGAAGATTCTATGTAGTGGTAGGATGGCATTTGTGAAGCCTTCTTTTCTTGAAAAATAGTTGGTAATTGGCAAGTGGGCTTTATAGGTAAACTGATAAAGTCACTGTTGTGTAGTTTAAAGAAATTATGCTTTACGGTCATGCTACCATGGTTCCTCTAATTCTTGATAAACTTGACTGGAGTCAAACCACGAAACATTAACACAAGTTATATCTGTTTCTAGATGTCTAGTAATACAAGATAAACTTTATAGAGACTCCATGTGTCAGAATAAAACCCAAGGGGTTCAGAGCAAATTCTCTGTTTTTCCCTTTTTCTTGTTTAGGTAATTTCCTACTTCATGAACTGGACAATGGTATGTAGCAGTTTCTGCTTTGCATGTCTGTTCATTCAAATATTAATTCTTGGGTTTCCTGATTGCAGGTGGAATACAAAGATCAGTCTTCCGGTCAGACTCAGCTTGCATTGGCTGAGGCTCCAAATGAGGCCCTTCCTCTTAATTGCAGACCTAATTTTGGTGCTGCATGGTTGACCAAAGATAAATTCAAGGTATCGTGCAAGGCCTTTCAATTGTTTACACTGTGGTCAGCATAAAAATCGTTTTTGAATTCTGGTTGAAACTAATATATATGAATATCACTTTTACCATCGAAGTAACATCATAGTTGAACATTATGGTTCTTTAACTCCGTGATAGAATTTTCTTAATTTCTCATGTTTGTTAGGTCAATGAAACTTATGACTGCTGGTACACGTATGGCATTTCCAAAGTTAGCTTATATCATGATGGTTTCTTCAGTTGCCAAGCTAAAGATCCGTCTACATTTGAGATGATTACAAGATATCGCATCCTGTGAGCAAACTGACTTTTTTCTTATTTCTTTTAGCTTATCAGTTTGTTCTATCTGTATGGATATTGTTTCATGGACTAAATTAGTTCCAAAATGTGAGTGTTTAGATAACTGCACTTAATCACATAAATACGTTAGGATAGCCTTTCTAGATAGATTGCTTATCTCAAAAAGAAGGTAATATATCAGCATGGATGGATATATTGGTTCCGAAAACATGGAAATAATATCATAAAAATTCAAGAAACGATATATGAAAGTTCCGAATGAAATTCCGATCTACTATTTGATTAGAACAGTGGTGATGGGCGAGGTGGTTTGGGCGGAGTCAATATGGTATGTGTATGATTACTTGTATCTTAAAATTTTAAATACATACAAGCCACAGCTTTCTTATCAAAAGAAGCAGTTGGAGCTGATGCTGCATACCTGTAAAAAAGGTTCTGTGGAACCATGACAGCAGAAGAAAACTTGTAGAAGGAAAATATCTTTCATGCTTCTGCTTGCACTACATGGGCACATAGTTTCATAAAAGACTAACTTCTGAAGGAATGGAGGGAGTATTTGTGTTGCAAATCTGAGAAAGAGAGGACAGCACCTTCGTTGTCACTGTTATATAGTGCATGTACTCTCTCATTATGATTGTTCCCTACAAAAGAGTTCTAGTCTCGTCCACTCTTTGTCCCATGTCAATCTATTGCATTTACATTTGTCACTTGTGTAGCCAGGCCATCTGTTTAGCGAAATGATTGTTCCAGCCTTTCATAATCTCTAGTGTTTACTGTACCGTGTAAATTTATTTGTAGCTTTATCCACTTTAGTATTCACTCCCATAGGAGATAATCTTAACTAGTCCAACAATTCTCCCTTGGGCGATGGTAGTATTTTTCATGTTCCAGAGTCCAGACTATCCCTATGTTCTTTATTCTATAGAACATTATATCAATCAACAATTTCTTCTTATTTAGGAAAACTTTATCCTGATAGTAGTATATAGAGGATTAAGTGGAAACAGTTGTGATGCTATCTTTCGTTGAAGGCTTTTGACAACGCACTAAACCATTGTAACCCGCCTTTCTTTTTCTTTCCTCTTCCTGTCACCTCTGATAAAAGTTAGACAAAGAAGGAATTTAATTCTATTAGCTAAACTGAAAAATAGAGACACTATATCTCTGTTCTGATAATGGAGTAGAACTTGATTAAAGCCTATGTTTATGTTTTGTGTTTTGTATTTTGTTCTTGTATGGTCTTACTTAGTAACGGTGTCTCTTATATTTCAGGGCGACAAAGATTTTACACTCCTGGATTGTCAGCCAGAAACGAGGTGGGTTATGGAGGTGGGAAACAATAGCTGGAGTTATTAGTGGGTTTTTAACTTCTTTTATCTCCATAATCTTTGTTAGACTCCTGCAGCAAATGAAATTTAGGTTGCCTCAGATTTTAGCCGCAAGAGTGCTTACTACCGGCTTCAGGCGCACTTGTTTACTTGTGGCATACATTTCTTTTGCGGGTTGGCTGGCTATCCAGTATGGGAAAAGGCTTGGCCTCCCGGAGATAATCGTACTTTTTAAGAACTCTTGAGAAGTAGGCAGCACAGTTTTTTGAGAAGTTGTAATTCCCTTTTTGTCTGCAAGGGGTCGGTCTTGGATTCTACAGATTTGGAGTTGCAGCAACGGAGTGTATCGTTCATTCTCTGTACAATGATATACAAATGACGATTGAGTGGGCACCGAATGCGCTTAATCATCGTCTTCGTCTTGTCGGATGGAAGCATATATTTATATTGAGCTAAGGTAGAGATTGTATACTATAGGCAACTTACATGGAAGTAAAAGAGCGATAATCTTATATGTGATTTGTGAAAAGTATCTCACAGAATTGAATCTATTTTTCAACATTGAAATTTGAATAATCTTTTGTTTTATGTTTTATTTGGGCTACCTTGTTAAAATTTCAGACAATAATAGTGCTGATGAATTGTTCATGCGCTACAAAGCTAATTACTAGAAGCCTCTACTCAACATCCGAACATAGGGTGTGGTTCGTGATTTGACTTCATCAAATAATCGCAAGTGGCCCTCTATCACAACGGTAAAGAGGAGTGTTGTCCTTGTACTACAGTGTGGGTTCGAACTTCAACGGCTCTTTAATCTAACATCTATTCTTCGACAAAAAAAATTAAATAATAAATAATTAGATAATCAATCATATTTTAAATTTAAATCGATAAATTTACTTTATTTAAGTTAAAACTAATCAAAGAATTAATAAAGAGAATTCCTTAATTAATTTTAGTCAAATGTCGACACGTGTCACTTTTGATGACTCGTCCAGTTTTGATGAGTCATATGCCTTGTGTACGATATGTGAGACTCATGGTGCGTGCCACGTAAGCCTTGACATGTCGAAATTTAATGTATTAGTGAACATTTATTTCATCAAAATTCTAATGTTTAAAGGTGCCTGCACCAATTGAAAAACTGTAGATGAATTATCTTTTGAACGTAGAAAGAAGAATCAACACTTGGAGGTGAATCACATTACATATGGAAGAAAGTTTTTGCAGAATTTGTGGCAAAGCACACATTTGAAGGCAGTTTCAATTTAAAGAAAACCATCAGAAATGATTTATAAGTGTCGGCCCATGATTTTCTAGGGACTGAGTAAGGCTAATCCGAATACTATTACCTCAGAAGTTCGATCATGGACTCACGGAGCTAGTTCAGATGGAGTAGCGATGCCAGCATGACTATTTGGGGGCATTAGGCAGAGTACTAGCAGCTCCGCATGATGACCATGCTTGTTCCGTAAGATACGTGATTTGATCCGGATATGGACAAAATCAGATCATTTAAGTCTTGAAGTTCCTACAATGTAGGAATTGGCGTACACCACAAGTAATCATAACTCCTAAGAGGGTGCAATATCTACTTCTATATATCCTCTAGGATTCTGCCATTTTTTATTTTTTTTTTAATAAATGATATTATCTACATTAGGAGAGGAGAATAGGCTTAGCCTCACAATGAGCTATTAATAATGTGGTTTAAATTCACCTTTGACGAGAATTGAACTTAAGACATCTCACTTATAAGTGAAAAGGAATACCAATCCGGCGAACCTACTTATGAATTACACATGCAACTTTGAATGTTAGGTTTTCCTAATGCATATTATACTTGTGGCATTCAAGATAGAATGTATACAAACATGCAATCCATCTTTGGCATTCCGATCAAATGTAAACATGCATGACTCATTATATTTTGTGAAAACCTTTGGAAAACCATCCAACCCGTAAGACGTGGCATTCGTCCTAAGTGAAATTATAATTATTAATCACAATGAGCATCCATCAATTTATTGGTGGCATTCCAAGAAATTGCGTGTAATTACTTATCTAAACATCCTAATAATAATCAAGCATCAAGATATAGAGATAGTTTAAACACAGTGATTAACAATTCAAAATATGCATACATAATTAAAATCACTTAGTTTAAACACAATGATTAACAATTCAAAATATGCATACATAATTAAAATCAAAGGAAGTACTATTAAGAAGAAAAAGATTAAAAACACCTTGTATGAAAAATAGATTAGTTATGCATATTCATAATTAAAATCACAGGAAATACTATTAAGAAGAAAAATAAATAAAAACACTTTGTATGGAAAAGTCTGCAAATCTCCATGAACTCTAGCCAAATTATCTCTCCAAAATTGTATAGAGAAAACCTCAATGTCCGGCCATTTTATTTATATTACTACAAATTAAAATCCTTCGTAAAAAAAGGTCACTACCCCAAGTGCCTATGTTATGAATACAATCATTTATTTATGGCCAAACAGAATGAGCACGGTATGGGATGCACAAGTTTATTTGTCCTTTGTATAATTGATTTTCAGAATGACAAGCTATATGATATGATTTTTTAGGAATTGGATCCTCGCCGGATCTAATGGCTGGGGATCCTAAGGATCAACCCACGTGGGCCGTTGATCAAAAATCGTGCGGCCACAATTTTTTTCTTTTTTATATTTTCACGTAAAACGAGACTGTTTTACTTTTAAATCATTTAATTATGACCGCACGATTTTTTATCAACGGCTCACGTGGGTTGATCCTTAGGATCCCCAGCCCTTAGATCCGGCGAGGATCCAATTCCGATTTTTTAGGGCGCAAAGTATAAGTTATCTGTTTTATAGGTTAAATTAATTAATTTAATATAACTAAACTTTGTTGGGAAAAATTTTGGCTACTTAATATTATAAAAGACAAGGAATAGTTCCTCAAAAGGTTCCATGATCGGAGGACGAACCTCCATGTTTTTTATTGAAACAATTAATATTATAAATTATTCTTTAAAGATCGTTTTTGTCAAAAATTAATTAAAACTAGTAGAGAACACATATTTTGTATGTGTGAACAATTTTTCTTAATAAGTACATATTTTTTTCTATACTATTATTAAGAGAAGCCTCATTGTCAACTTTTTTCCCATTTTTTTCCTATTTTGTCCCCTTTATGTAAATATTGTGTATCAAAAGTGTTATTAAAAGAAGCTTCATTGTCAACCATTTTCCCCCTTTCTCTTAATAAGTGCATTTTTTATACTATTATCTATACTAATTAATAAAATACTCATTGTCAACTAAAATCCTATGAAATTATCAGTTTAACCTTCTAATTAAAACATAACATGAATAAGAAATATGGGGCAGAAATGTAATTTCACACAACCAAATTTTACTATTTTTTTTTTCAAAACCTCACCTACATGTAATTCTAACATATCTCTAATTAAAAAAAATAAAAAAATAAAAAAATAAAAAAAAATAAAAACTTCCTACTCCCACATCCTCTATCACTATGTTCCTCTCTCCTTCTATTTCAAAAATAAAAATAAAAAAAATTTCTCACACACTTAGTGTGTGACCATATGCTAGTACTATTATTAAGAGAAGTCTCATTGTCAACTTTTTTCCCATTTTTTTCCTATTTTGTCATCCTTATGTAAATATTGTGTATCAAAAGTGTTCTTAAGAGAAGCCTCCTTGTCAAATTTTTTTCTCTCTTTTTTTATCCTTATGTAAATATTGTGTATCAAAAGTGAAGGCAAAATTGGAAAAATAAGTATATGATTGTCATTTTCTTAAAAAAAAAAAAAAAGGGTAAAATAGGGATATGATTGTCATTTTGTCAAAAGGTATAAAATTACTATTTTGCCCTTCCTTTTGTCAATAGTGTGTATCAAAAGTGAGGGCAAAATAGAAAAAAAGAGGAAAGAAAGTTGACAATGGGGGTTCTCTTAATAATATAGACTAGCATTTGCCTACACACTTCGTGTGTATGAACACATTTTTTTAGAAAATGAGAAGGAGAGAAGGAGAGAGAGAGAGAACGTGAGGGGAGTAGGAGGTTTTTTATTTTTTTATTTTTTTTAAATATTGGAGGTATTTTAACATCACCTGTAGGTGAGGTTTCAATAAAAAAAAGTAAAATTTGAACTTGTGAAATTACATTATTACCTATCATTTTTTTATGTGATAGAAGACTAAGTAGTCTTTTTACCCTTTTTTTATTGACAAAGAAGATTTCATTAATTAATAGAGATAGATAAATAGATAGATAGATAGATAGATAGATTAAGATTGTTTAGTTGATTAATTGTAACAAATAGATAAACTGATGGTAATATTTTACTGAGATTCGTCCATCTCGATTCACGTTTTATTAAGTAGGCAAAGCATTATTTTTCTGCTGGGCACCGATGCTTATTCGTACCGATTACGAAAGCCCATTTTGTTCCATCAGTCCTGCCAACAGTGCCTTTCCTCCTCCACACTGCAGCGCTCCACTGCTCCTCCGCTCCTCATTCCCTTCCTCACCTGTAACTGTAATTCCTTCTTCTTCGATCCTCCACTTCTCTCTTCTTCTTTTTGCTCAATTCTTCTTCTTATTCTAGTTTATTTTCTTCTGATTATTGTTTCTAAATTCTGGTTTACGGCCTAAACCTAGGAATTTAGGGATTATTGAGTTAATGTCCGATTTCAGATTTTAGTTGACGAATACTTTGGGGATGAAGTTGAATTTTGGAATTGAGTTGGAGCTCCAGCCTTCGTTTTTAAAACTTTAATTGATTTGCTTGTATAATCGTATCTTCTAACAAAATCGAGTACAGTGGCGTTCTAGGATATATGATTTCAGATTTTAGTTGACGAATACTTTGGGGATGAAGTTGAATTTTGGAATTGAGTTGGAGCTCCAGCCTTCGTTTTTAAAACTTTAATTGATTTGCTTGTATAATCGTATCTTCTAACAAAATCGAGTACAGTGGCGTTCTAGGATATATATATATATATATATATATACATATATATATACATATATATATGTATATATACAGATTGCTTAAGGGAAGGGAACTCAAAAAATGGGGATTAGGTGTGGGGCCCACTTCACATCGAATTTCAACGATCCGAACCGTCTATTTTGTTAGTCTCGATTCATAGATCATCCTTGTAAAATATTAGCTAAATCGGAAATGTTTAAGACATCTAATTGGGTTCAAGGAAATGAACGAATACTTTGTTATATAAGAAAAAATGAAATTTGATCTTGATAATTAAATACGCAAACGGTTTCGGATTGAATTGAATTTTTGCAAGGATGATCTATGAATCGAGACTAACAAAATAGACGATTCGGATCGTTGAAATTCGATGTGGAGTGGGCCCCACACCTAATCCCCATTTTTTTCAAAAATTGGGGATCCCTTCCCTTAAGCAATCTGTATATATATATATATATATATATATATATATATATAACCGACCTCACTTAGTGGGATAAGGCTTTGTTGATGTTGATGTTGATGTTGTTGTTGTTGTGAATTTTCAACTAGACTCATTGTTTTATCATTTTGTTGGGAAATTCCATAAAAAGCAAATTAGACTCTGCCCAAATTTAGAGAGAAACTTTCGACTTAGGAAAATTGGCTTAAAAGTTATGTCCAATCCACAGTTTGAACTCCTGCTTCGGTGCTGGTGCTCTTCATTTACTATTTTCGCTAATTAATATATTCTTGGAAAAATGGCTTCTTTTCTTGTTGATTCTGTTGCACCTTCAGATTGCTTTTTTGAACTTATATGTTGCCACTGATTACAGGTAGAAAATGCCCAAGGTGAAGACTAACCGAGTGAAATACCCACAAGGTTGGGAACTGATTGAGCCTACTCTTCGCGAGCTACAAGCTAAGATGAGAGAAGGTTTAGTTTTTTTTCTTTTTCCGTGTTTTTATTACATTGTTCATTGAACTTTTAAAAATTGATGCGTAGAAGAATTCAAAAGCATACTAATGTATGTTTCCTTTATCTTTTGGACAGCTGAGAATGATACTCATGATGGTAAGAGAAAATGTGAGACCTTATGGCCTATTTTCAAAATTGCACATCAAAAGAGCCGCTATATTTTTGACCTTTACCATCGAAGAAAGGAAATTTCCAAGGAATTATATGACTTCTGCCTGGACCAAGGCTATGCTGACCGCAATCTAATTGCAAAGTGGAAAAAGGTTTGCCTCAGATCACTTCTATCATTATTTGCAATTAGTAGGCATTTTCATTCCTTAATCTGGTTTACATGTGTATGAAGATGACTGCAGGTTAGATTGAACTTGGAAATAAGTTGCCTAGTTTTGAATTGGAATTTAGTTTTTAATCATGAAAAACCTGTAAATACGGTTGAAAGAATGCAAGCATGAATATTTAATATAAGAAAATTGGAGTAAACTTAGCATTGCTAGAAAATTAGCAAACTCTGGGGGAAATACATAGACGTAGGACATGGGTAGTATGACTTGGATGTGCCGACGATGAGGATAAAGATATGTATTGGATTTTGCATCGTCAGTTGTGTTTGTAAGTTAAAAAGGAACTTCTGTACTTTAATTAGGATACTCAGAATGTTAATGAACATATAGCAAACTCATGCAGCCTGGATACGAACGCCTCTGTTGTTTAAGATGCATGCAACCTCGGGATCATAACTTTGCCACCACATGTGTTTGCCGAGTGCCCAAGCATCTGAGGGAGGAGAAGGTTATAGAGTGTGTGCATTGTGGCTGTAGGGGCTGTGCCAGTGGAGATTGATTAGTGGTATGTCGTTCAAATTGTAATACAAGTGAGATGTTGAATCACATTATCCTTGGTGTTGTGGATTGTTGGGAATCTGTAACATTTAGCTGATCTTAATTAATCGAGGCGATCCCTTTAGAAATGGTAATAGTAGTATGTTGTCTCTGTAACTTTTCCTTAGGCCCAAAGTTTTACTTGTAATTGAGTAAAGTTTGAATTTTTTACGCTTCGTTATTCCTGTTGGTTGAAATAGTGCATTCCCTACTCAGTACATTCGTTATTCGAAGTAAAGTTTGAGCAATTTGTTCGATTCCATGTCTCACAAATTGAGTTGCTAAGTTTAGGGACATTGCTGTTCTGAAGAGTCATTGCAAAATCCTACATATACTGAATCTTGGAAAATAATCAGGCGTATAGGATAAATGCGGCATGCTTAATGTGGTGTATCGAATGCACCAAATTTTAACCCTCGTCTTTAGCCTTGGATTTAGGTTTTAGGGTTTGTATATTCATAATACATGTGTTGTAATTTGAGTGAATTCGAGATAAGACGTTAATATGCCAGGCGCACTATGGATTGAGAAGTATACACAACAAATGAGCTTATGGTCCTAGGAATGATGGTTGAATCATGGCTTATGACCAATTTATAGGCCGGTTTGACACTTTATCTGATACGGGTCATAAGCCGCATTGTGTGGCTTAGCACATTCGTCTTTTCCTTAAAGTAGAATACAGTTGTATGAAAAAAATAAAAGATAATCTCCTGCATCATAGACTTATAAGAACTGTTCCAAAAATTCTCACTTAGCGTTGTCTATGCCCTGCTTATACCCTAGGCGGGTGGCCACCGTCCCAATTAGTTCCTAGATGTTTCAAAATTAAGAAAGTGCGCCTAGATCTACTTAGGCGTCCGCCTAAACCTGCCTAGGTCGCTACTCTCACTTAGAAAAAAAATTGATTACTTTAATTTTGCATTTTATTTTTTCAATAAAATGTAAGGGACCTGTTGAATACATGAATGAACACTCATTATATGTTCTCCATGTTTTCAATATGTTCTAATATTTTATAATCTATATGTCATTTTATTTACAATTTATGTATAAATAGGCATTGATTTATACAAATATATAATAAATTTACTTAAATTCGCATAATCCGGCTAAGCCGCCGCCTAGCCGCCTAACCGCCTAGCCACTCTCCTGCCCATTCCCGGCTAGCGCTTAACGTTTTTTAGAACCTTGCTCATAAGCCTTCAAATTGATTAGAAAAAACAAAACAAAACAAAATCAAATTGGCTTGTATTGGAGCCAATGATTTTTTAATCCAATAAAAAATGGCCACTTGATGGATATTAAATTTGTAAAGGGACCATTACCAATTTACCATATTATACAAAGTCCACCGGTCGAGTGGTACCTCCCCAACACTATGACAATGCCCTCCCAACGGCTACACTTAATAAATAAACATGATCAAGCAAGTCCCTTTCCTTGCTGCCATCATTCCATTGCTGTTTCTAACCTAAGTAAATTAATTTCGTGAAAGCCAAAAAACTCGGTACTATTCTATTTACTGAGATTTTTTCTTGATACGAGCGATACTAGGGAGTGGGATATGAACACTGTTCATGCACAAAACCGGAGGTCTTGGAACAACGTAAATCCGACCGTGAATCTGCAAGTAATGTAAATGACATAAGATGTATCGTGGTTCACCCCAAGGTTTGGGCTACGTCCACACTGATTATGTATTGTATTTCTCTAAGAAGTGAGGGAGAGAGTGTGAGAGCTTTGCTCTAGATAGGAGAGACTTAGGGTTTGTGAGGGTGAGGAGGCCCTTTTATAGAATAAGGGCTCCTCCTCTAATTACATATTTGCCCTTCCTTTATTACATAATTACATTTAAGTCCCCCGAGTATTTATACGAGGTCTAAATACGAGACCCCAAATATGGTATAAACAGTAGTCCCCCAAGTCTTCAGTCAAGAGAGTGGATGCTCATGGATGTTGTCATGAGTAATGCTCATAAATGTTAACATGAGTGATGCTCATGAATGTTGACATGAATGATGGCCATGAATGTTTATGTATGATTGTCATGAGTGATGTTCATGAATGTTTATGTATGAATGACATGAGTAATGTTCATGTATAATTTGGAGTACTGAGCGTACTTTTGATCACCTGGTTGATGGCATGAAAGAGAGTACGGGTTGTACATTTCATCACCTGGTTGGTGGCATGAATGGCTAATTGTCAAATGATATTAGAGTACGGGTTGTACATTTCATCACCTGGTTGGTGGTAATAGCGGCGGGTTACCGAATAATTTTGGAGTACTGGGCGTACTTTTGATCACCTGGTTGGTGGTAATAGCGGTGGGTTGTCGAATAATTGTGGAGTACTGAGCGTACTTTTGATGACCTGCTTGGTGCTATTTTGGGCTTATGGGCCTTCGCTCTTCACACAACATTCCAGCCCATTTAGTTTGGGCTTTGCCCCTTTTTTTTTTAATTACCCTCTGATGGGGTTTATACATATTATCCTCTGATAGGGTTTATACAGATGTCTCCGAAAGATAAAAATAAATTACATCATACAAAAACAGGAAAAGCAAATGACATCATTCTCGTGGGGTGTTTATTCCTTGCTTTTGCTTTCTCTTTTTTCTTTTCCCTTTTTGGCAGATGGCAGACTACACTTCCGTATTGGTTGAGGAAGTGCGCAGGCAAATCCTCGAGAATATTTCTTTCAACCTTGCCGACAAGATCTGCACTGATATAAGCAGCTTTGGTATATATGCTTCCTTGGTGCGAAAATTATCTTAACACACAAATTTAACCCTCTTTTGACAATTGTAGTATAAGTATAAGTAGGGATTGTTCTGGACCGGGGATTAGGAAGGCATGCTAATAACCTCTAAACTAGACCTGGCATTCGTGTCGTGTTTTCCGTGTTCGTGTCGTTTTCGTGTCATACCCGATATCTTAATAGGCCGTGTCGTGTAACACCCGTTAAAATAAACGGGTAAAATGACCCGACCCGAAATCAACCCGATAATATTAACAGGTAATATGACCCGACCCGTTACCTGTTAAGGAAAATATATTTTAAACCAATAAATAATCAAATGAAAAACATAATACTAAATAAGTATATACATTCCATATTATCACATCCAAAACATAAAAACGCAATTTTGTTTTAAGTATATTTTCGTTTACCTAAAGTCTTTAATAGTTTTTTAATTAATGTAGAAGTGTAATAAAATATAGAAAAAAATATACAAACACTCGTAATGACAAGCTTTATAACTTTCATGAAGAGCTTAACTTCGAAATTCGCCACTATAATCATGTAAATCATAGATCAAAATTTAACCGTTGATTGTTGTTTACATTTATGCTTCATTGTTCTCATCAAATTTCGTTTTTTTAGATTTTCTTTTTTGAAAACATGATCTATTAGAGGGTGCAGGTAAATGAACGGTTTGGATCGTTGATATTATATTTAGAGTTTTACGGTTAGTGAAAATATTGCTTGATGTTTATAAAGTTTCTACAAATTATATGACATTGACTCATATTTCAGTTAACCGTAAATATCGAAACGTGATATCATCTTCTTACATCCGCCAGATGATCATGCTTTCAAAAAATAAAATTTAAAAAATGAAATTCAATAAGAAGAATAAAGTGTAAATGACAATCGACGGTTAAATAAATTTAAGGTTTCGCTACTACAAAATTATCTATTGCTGGCGGTCCAAAAACTTTTTTCAACGATCCAACCGTCAAACTTATTTATACACATTCCAAGATGGCATACGTTAAAAATTATAAAAAACAAACATTCGGAGATTACGTAACGGAACAAAAAATTTCGACGGTTATAAACGAAAAATCAAAATTTAACGGTTATTTTAGCTCCGATTTTGATGATTTTTTACAGATACACTCCTCGACCCTATAAGAATGTAATGAATAAATTTGATCTTTAATTTAAAGTATTTACACTAGTGGATACCACAAAAACTTATTTTATACTTAATAGAAGTAGAATATTAACTTTAAGTGTTTGTTTAATCTACCGTTTTGACGCAATATGCATTCTACAAAACTTTTTTCAACGATCCAACCGTCAAACTTATTTGTACACATTCCGAGATCGCATACGTAAAAAATCATAAAAAACAAACATTCAGAGATTACGTAATAGAACAAAAGTTTTCGACAGTTATAAATGAAAAATCACAATTTAACGGTTATTTTAGCTCCGATTTTGATGATTTTTTATAAATACACTCCTCGACCCTATAAGAATGTAATGAATAAATTTGATCTTTAATTTAAAGTATTTACACTAGTTGATACCACAAAAACTTATTTTATACTTAATAGAAGTATAATATTAACTCTTAAGTGTTTGTTTAATCTACTGGTTTGACGCAATATACATTCTACGAAACATTTTTCAACGATCCAACTGTCAAACTTATTTGTACACATTCCGAGATCGCATACGTAAAAAATCGTAAAAAACAAACATTCAGAGATTACGTAATGGAACAAAAGTTTTTGACGGTTATAAATGAAAAATCACAATTTAACGGTTATTTTATCTCCGATTTTGATGATTTTTTACAAATACACTCCTCGACCTATAAGAATGTAATGAATAAATTTTATCTTTAATTTAAATTATTTACACTAGTGGATACCACAAAAACTTATTCTATACTTAATAGAAGTATAATATTAACTCTAAGTGTTTGTTTAATCTACCGTTTTCATGCAATATACATTCTACGAAACATTTTTCAACGATCCAACTGTCAAACTTATTTGTACACATTCCGAGATCGCATACGTAAAAAATCGAAAAAAACAAACATTCAGAGATTACGTAATGGAACAAAAGTTTTCGACGGTTATAAACGAAAAATCACAATTTAACGGTTATTTTATCTCCGATTTTGATGATTTTTTACAAATACACTCCTCGACCTATAAGAATGTAATGAATAAATTTGATCTTTAATTTAAATTATTTACACCAGTGGATACCACAAAAACTTATTCTATACTTAATAGAAGTATAATATTAACTCTAAGTGTTTGTTTAATCTACTGGTTTGACGCAATATTCATTCTACAAAACTTTTTTCAACGATCCAACCGTCAAACTTATTTGTACACATTCCGAGATCGCATACGTAAAAAATCATAAAAAACAAACATTCAGAGATTACGTAACGGAACAAAAGTTTTCGACGGTTATAAACAAAAAATCACAATTTAACGGTTATTTTAGCTCTGATTTTGATGATTTTTTACAAATACACTCCTCGACCCTATAAGAATGTAATGAATAAATTTGATCTTTAATTTAAAGTATTTACACTAGTGGATACCACAAAAACTTATTTTATACTTAATAGAAGTATAATATTAACTCTAAGTGGTTGTTTAATCTACCGTTTTGACGCAATATGCATTCTACGAAACTTTTTTCAACGATCCAACCGTCAAACTTATTTGCACACATTCCGAGATCACATACGTAAAAAATCGTAAAAAACAACATTCAGAGATTACGTAATGGAACAAAAGTTTTCGACGGTTATAAACGAAAAATCATAATTTAACGGTTATTTTATCTCCGATTTTGATGATTTTTTACAGATAGACTCCTCGACCTATAAGAATGTAATGAATAAATTTGATTTTTAATTTAAAGTATTTACACTAGTGGATACCACAAAAACTTATTTTATACTTAATAGAAGTATAATATTAACTCTAAGTGTTTGTTTAATCTACCGTTTTGACGCAATATGCATTCTACAAAACTTTTTTCAACGATCCAACTGTCAAACTTATTTGTACACATTCCGAGATCGCATACGTAAACAATCATAAAAAACAAACATTCAGAGATTACGTAACGGAACAAAAAATTTCGACGGTTATAAACAAAAAATCACAATTTAACGGTTATTTGAGCTCCGATTTTGATGATTTTTTACAAATACACTCCTCGACCCTATAAGAATGTAATGAATAAATTTGATCTTTAATTTAAAGTATTTACACTAGTGGATACCACAAAAACTTATTTTATACTTAATAGAAGTATAATATTAACGCTTAAGTTTTTGTTTAATCTACCGTTTTGACGCAATATTCATTCTACGAAACTTTTTTCAACGATCCAACTGTCAAACGTATTTGTACACATTCCGAGATCGCATACGTAAAAAATCGTAAAAAACAAACATTCAGAGATTACGTAATGGAACAAAAGTTTTCGACGGTTATAAACAAAAAATCACAATTTAACGGTTATTTTATCTCCGATTTTGATGATTTTATACAGATAGACTCCTCGACCTATAAGAATGTAATGAATAAATTTGATCTTTAATTTAAAGTATTTACACTAGTGGATACCACAAAAACTTATTTTATACTTAATAGAAGTATAATATTAACTTTAAGTGTTTGTTTAATCTACTGTTTTGACGCAATATGCATTCTACAAAACTCTTTTCAATGATCCAACCGTCAAACTTATTTGTACACATTCCGAGATCGTATACGTAAAATATCATAAAAAACAAACATTTAGAGATTACGTAACGGAACAAAAGTTTTCGACGGTTATAAACGAAAAATCACAATTTAACGGTTATTTGAGTTCCGATTTTGATGATTTTTTACATATACACTCCTCGACCCTATAAGAATGTAATGAATAAATTTGATCTTGAATTTAAAGTATTTACACTAGTGGATACCACAAAACTTGTTTTATACTTAATTGAAGTATAATATTAACTTTAAGTGTTTGTTTAATCTACTATTTTGACGCAATATGCATTCTACGAAACTTTTTTTAATGATCCAACCATCAAACTTATTTGTACACATTTTGAGATTGCATACATAAAAAATCGTAAAAAATAAACATTCAGAGATTACGTAACAGAACAAAAGTTTTCGACGGTTATAAACGAAAAATCACAATTTAACGGTTATTTTAACTCCGATTTTGATGATTTTTTTACAGATACACTCCTCGACCATATAAGAATGTAATGAATACATTTGATCTTTAAGTATAATATTAACTCCAAGTGTTTGTTTAATCTATCGTTTTGACGCAATATGCATTATACAAAACTTTTTTCAACGATCAAACCGTCAAACTTATTTGTACACATTCCAAGATCGCATACGTAAAGAATCGTAAAAAACAAACATTCAGAGATTACAGAATGGAACAAAAGTTTTCGACGATTATAAACGAAAAATCACAATTTAACGGTTATTTTAGCTCCGATTTTGATGATTTTTTACAGATACACTCCTCGACCCTATAAGAATGTAATGGATAAATTGGATCTTTAATTTAAAGTATTTACACTAGTGGATACCACAAAAATTTATTTTATACTTAATAGAAGTATAATATTATCTCTAAGTGTTTGTTTAATATACCTTTTTGACGCAATATGCATTCTATGAAACTTTTTTCAATGATCCAACCGTTAAACTTATTTGTACACATTCCGAGATTGCAAACTTAAAAAATCGTAAAAAACAAACATTTAGAGATTACGTAACGGAACAAAAGTTTTCGACGGTTATAAACGAAAAATCACAATTTAACGGTTATTTTAGCTTCGATTTTGATGATTTTGTACATATACACTCCTCAACCCTATAAGAATGTAATGAATAAATTTGATCTTTAATTTAAAGCATTTACATTTTTTTATATATGAGTGATTGTATATATATATTTTTACATTTTTTACACTTCTACAATAATTATTATTAATTTTATTAATTTTTCCCTCAAATAAAAAACATTATTCATGAGGGTTTGAAGGATTTTAAAAATCTAAACGATAATATAAGTGTAAGAATTATCTATTCGTAGATGAATAATGATATATCACGAGTGTTTATATATTCTTTCACATTTTTCATACTTGTATGTATGTCTTCTTAGTTCTTGCATATACAAATACTATACTAGTATATTTTAATTTTGGACAAGAATATGTTATGTAAAATTTATCCTAGTAATGATAATAAGGAACTCTCATAATAAAAATAAATAATGACTAAAACTTTTTTTTTATTTTTTTATAATTTATATAGAACAATAATACAAAACTATATATTTAATATATAATATATTGTATATGTTAATATGACTATTGTTGACACACCCCGATCCTAGAATCAAGGCGTGCTGGCCGTCACGTGAGCGTGACGTAGCCAAAAGTGCGACACGGAAGCAAGAGATAATAGAAATATGAAAGAATTTAAACCAACCACTAGCAGTAATAACCTACTAGCATAAAAGAGTGAGTTATAGAGTAAAACACACGAATTCAGAGCGTAGGTATCAAGTGCAGTCAAGTAGGACTATAATTAAAAGTACAACACCCGCAGGTGAGTCCTACATGCAGAACGTCGAAAAAGACCTCGTGAGCCACCAACTGCTAACTAGAACCTGGAGGGGCGCAAAACAAAATTGAGTGGGTCAGTAAAACCAAAGATTTTCCAAAACATTTCATTTAAAACGTTTCTAACCCCTCACCGTAAAACCTGTATACTTTCCCAGAAATTTATTATAAAACATATATACATATATCATCAAACTCAGCTCACAATCTTTCAACGCTTTTCAGAAAGAATATGCCATGCCATGCCATGCCAAAATATAATATGAATGCATCGATATAAATCAGGTGAAATAATAAATCAACCGGAGACCCTACAGTGGTCCTGTACGGCTGATTCTATAGCTCAATATCCCACTCAGCCGGAGTCACCACAGTGACCTATACGGCCCAACTCTGCACGTCACTCAGAACTACGTAAGGTAGTCTGTACGATGAAAGGTGTAAGAATACGCTCTAGTGCTTCTCTCATCAATCATCGGCACGCATAACTAAGATCACCCACTAGTCGGAATCACATCTAGCGATCTATACGACTAGCATGTCGGAACCCTCATATGGTCTGTACGACATTCACCTACTTGGATCCAAGGCGAGCGTGCGGTGTGGTGAATAATATAAGCACTAACACCTAGGGTGCAGGTTATGAGCTTCCAATGCAATTCACATAAAAATAAATCGTATGAATAATGTAAAAACTCACCTGTGCGTCCACCGCGTCAATTCATATATATATATATATATGCATCAATTATCAATTCAAATATCTCATCGATTGCATGCATGGCATTTTAAAACATATTTTCATATAAATGCATTTTCTGGGAAAAACAGTAGTATATAGGTAATACGAAAACAAAACTGCCCACTCACTGGTAAGTCGATGGGTCGTAACCCCCGTGACGTCCCTGGATGCGCTCATCCTCGGGATAGGTGTCACCTATATGCGAAACAACTATAAAAACGTTAATTAAAACACATAACCAACAATTCGAAATAACTTCTCATACGGTGCTCAATTTGGGTATATGAATATACCACATCGACCTACTCGACGTCATGGACGTCGAGAAATTTTTAGAAAAATTTTTGGGCTTGTCACGCGCCCCCACGCGTCGTGGGTGGCATGGACCTACGCGCCCCCACGCACGTCTTCTTCCTCAGCCAGTCGCCGGACTGGTTTTTCCGGTGGCCGGATTCCGGCGAATTTTGTAATTGCTTGTTCTCCTTCGTTTCTCAACCGTTTTCTTCGAATTTTATATCAATTTGAAGCCCTTAACATGTAGAATCACGATGGACTAGTTTCAAGGTCTAAAATTCACTAGATTTTACCTGGGGAAGCACGATAATCCGGAAATTTTGAGAAACTCCGTTCTCCGTCCTCCGACGTCCAAATGTTACCAACGAAGTACCCCGAAGCTCTTGAGGATGTCCTTAAGCTCACTGTGAGCTTGAAATTCCCTGAAATGTAAGATTTCACGTGTGTATGAACAGTGCACATTTTCGGGGTTAGGGTTTCACAACGATTCCGAGGGTTTCACTTCCTAAAACTAGTACCATTCAACTCAGAACATCAAAAGGATGAAGAATCATACCTTATTTGCTTCGATCCGTGAAGTTTTGAAGGTTTTGGTCTTGTCCGTACTATTTCGAGAAGGAGAGAGTGAGAGAGAGAGTCGTGAGGGAAGAGAGAGAGAAGGCACAGGGGAAGGGAGAGAGAGCAGGGAGTGTGTGTGTGTGGTCCAACACAAATCCACACCATCCATTTTCATCCTAGCTCCCTAACCACACAAACAATCCAACATACCAATTTTATATCCAACTTAAATAATATTTGCAATAGTTTAGGAAAATATGAAATATTCAAAACATATCACACACACACCTTAGTAACGTCAAGGGTACTTTCGTCCTTTTACATCCTTAATAAGAAAATCTCGGGATGGGCTGTGACAATTGTATTTTATAATAAATCTTTTAGTAATTAAACTTTAAAATTATTAAAATAATTTTTTTCTTAACGGGTCGAAACGGGTTACCCATGTGTTACCCGCGTGTATACCTGTTAAGAACCCGTTATTAACGGGTTCTTAACGGGTCACCCGTTATTAACGGGTTCTTAACGGGTCACCCGATAGTGACCCGATAAGTTATCGTGTTGACCCGAAACCCGTTATTTTCGTGTTGTTTTCGTGTTGTGTCACCGTGTCGTGTAAAAAACTGCCAGGTCTACTCTAAACTGACTCAAAAACATAAAACTAAACTTAAAAACACTTAACAAGACTCACAAGACTCAAAGCCAACTTAAAATACTCAAAACATCTTAAAACAACCAAATAAACTTAAACTAGACACTAGGAATGACTTTGGACGAAATTTGACTTTTACTTAAATCAAAACACTTAAAAACACAAACTAAAACAGATTTGAAATACTTTGAAACAAGAAACTAAAAGGGGGGGTTTTGATTTAGATGAAGTTGAAACAAACAAACAAGTATGAAAAACTAGACGGATTGTAAAACGAATGTGAGAAATAAGATGATGGATGGGATAGGATAGCTAGATGTTTTTTCTCAACACATGACATGTATGCAAATAACTCGATTTCCAGTTACTACTTCATTGAATTATGAACGACAATGCTCTAAATTAACCGTGACATCACTAGTTAACTCTCAGATTTTCCTTGTTTTATTGGATTGGATGACATCATTCGACAACCCAAAACATTCTTCTAAAGTTCCCTACATGACATCATAATAGAGATACAATCAAAGATCATTACGTTTAATGAAAATCATAAGCATTGACAAAGCACTTGCAACTATGACATCATGTCACTCATGCTAGGAATTGAACTTAACGCGATCGTTTATAAGCGACCTTCACTACATGTGAATATAAGTTTGTAACGATTATGTGAAACTTCCTTATATTCTAGCAATGGATTTATGCATGCCAATTAAGTGTCGACCCTTAATTAACAAATACAAATAAGTTATCAATCAAATAGTTAAGCCAATTGCATTCACGATTCAAGAGTTCATAACTGGAATTTATCAAATTATATTGCACACTTAATCATGGCTTTGAAATCACCCCTAACCAAGAGGGGTTTAGCCACTCATATTTACAACAAAACGAAAGGAAATGAATTTAAACATTAGAAACAAAAGAAAGAAAACACCTAAACGCTCCAACGATCCAAGTTGGACAACAAGCACGTCCAAGCACTTTCCTTCCCTTCCTTTGCTACGGCACAAAGTGTTGGTGAGTGTTTGAAGGTTTGTTTGTATGCAGGAATGGATGTGAAGATGAATGGATGTGTTTGGATGAAGGTTGTGTTGAAATGGGAGTGAATGATCTAACCAAGTATGAACTCAATTTATGTTACACACACTTCCTTTTATAGAGGAAGTGCAAGGCAAAGCATGGGTAAAATGGAGTGGTGTTGAAATGATTCAAAGGTGAAAGTGAAGTGATGATTGATGCAAGAATTAAACATGGATGGAGTGCATGGCAAAGGTTTGTTATGGTACAAGGAACCCTTAATTTGTGTCCTAAAATGCATAGGAAACCTTCAATGTTGCTGGAACTTAGGGACATTTAGGATTTAGGAAAGATCAAACCAAAATAGGAAACCTTGGCTTAACTTTCCTACTTCAAGTAGGAATCCTCATCTTTAGGTCTTCAATTTCGTCAATTCCTTTAGTTCCAAGCATGTGATATTTATTCCAAACCCAAAATTGCTCCAAAAGGCTCCAAAATGCACATTTTTGCATACTTTGTCCTTAGAACCTGAAATTGCACAAAAATGACTTTAAACACTAAAACTACTAAGGAATAACAACATAAATGCATGAGAACAAGCTAACTCAGTCGCATAAATATGCTCCTATCATTCCTCATTTTTCCTTTGTTTGAACATAAGTTGGTGTACTCCAGCTGTAAAAGGGAATGTTTCCACCTACATGAAAGCCGTAAGCACATGGTCATTACTTTTGCTTCCTTTTCCACTGACCTCTTTGTTGCTTTTGCTTTCCCATGTGCTATGGCAGAGAATGGGTTGAGGGCTCTGTCGGGATGGTGGACGTTGAAATGGAGATCAGAGAGCTGAACCACCCACGCAATTGAGTCGGGGCCTCCCTTGTCCAAAAAGATAGATTCCTTACACAACTTAAAACTAATGTCAACAACTTGCTTTACAGACATATGAGTAGAAAAGTATACCGGAAAAACATAGCTTTATTGATTGATATTTCAGAAACAAAACAAAGAGGTCTTTATATAGAGAAAGACCAAAGCAAACCCTAGACTAAAACCCTAAACCAAATCCTAAACAAACTCAAATACTTAATGGGCAAGTAACTAATCCTTGGCCCGCAAGATAACAACCTAAATTCCAAACTAAATTCCAACACCCCCCGTCAAACTCATGGCGGAACACAGTCATGAGTTTGCAAGGTAGATGTGGATACACGACTCCAAATTCTAGTGCCAATGCCGATGCGAAAAACACAACCATGCTAATGCCGATGCCAACTTCAAAACACAACCATGTCAATGCCGATGCCAACTTCAAACTACCATGTCAATGCCGATGCCAACTTCAAACTACCATGTCCAATCATCCTTCCTAGATTCAGATTTTGAATAAGTTCCAATATGCAAAACAGCAGTTGCTCCTCCTTTCTGTGGAAGTTCATGTTGCTGAGACAACTTAGGACATTGGGATTTCCAATGCCCTTTCCCTTTACAATAAGAACACTCATCCATAGCAACCCTACGAGACCTTGCTGCAGCAAATGCTGAAGTATTTGACGACGATGAAGAGAGCCTATGCGACTGCACACGAACCTCTTCTGCTTGTAACTCATTAAGAACAGAATCAACAGATGGAAGAGGAGTTCGATGAAGGATGGAGCTACGGAGCGTCTCGAACTCATCCCGAAGAGGCATTAGAAACTGAACAAGACGTTGTTCTTCTCTATATTTACAATAGAGCTTGACAATGCCGAGTTCTTCAGGCTCAGTCAATGCAAGTTGATCCCAAAGATTGGCCAGTTCATTGTAAAACACTTGAATACTCTTATCACCTTGCTGGATTGTACGAATCTCCATTTCCAATTGATACCTCTTAGCAAAATTGGCCTTGGTATACAACTTTGCCAAGTGATCCCAAACTTCCTTAGACGGTGAGAACTTAGCCAATTGCATTCCAATAGCCAAATCAACAGAATTATTAATCCAAGTAATAATCTTTGAATTATTCATCTCCCATGCAGCAAACAATTCAACATATTTTTCATCCTTGGGGTTATTCGGAATGGAAACCATTCCAGAAACATAGCCCCACAATCCTTTTCCAATAAAAAAATTCTTCATCACATACGCCCAATACACATAATTATTTCCATTCAATTTCACACCAATAGCTTGTAAGGAATCGTCCTTTGCAGATGCCATGACAATACTGAGGAACAAGAAACACGATACCTGGTGAAGATGCAGATCACAGGTGCAGATGCGACTGATGCAAACTGATGCAGATGCAAAGATGCAGATTGATGCAGACTGAAGCGGTGCGGCAGATGGTGGGTGCGGTGTAGCGGTGGTCCAGTTGGCTGCGATAATTGCAGCGATCTGAGCAGATGCAAATTCAAGTCGGCGCAGCAGGTTGTAGTCGGACGTGTCCAGTGGTGCAGGGTGATCCGGTGCTGGTGATGCGGTCCAGATGCAGATGCAAATATCAACGGACTGATGCAGATGCAGACTGATGCAACAATCAAAGTACGAGCGACTGATGCGGAATCAAAGTGGCTGTGTTGTTGGGCTAATTCTGGCAGACAGCATGGTGGTGGTTCCCGAGATACCGACCTTGCTCTGATACCAAGTAGAAAAGTATACCGGAAAAACATAGCTTTATTGATTGATATTTCAGAAACAAAACAAAGAGGTCTTTATATAGAGAAAGACCAAAGCAAACCCTAGACTAAAACCCTAAACCAAATCCTAAACAAACTCAAATACTTAATGGGCAAGTAACTAATCCTTGGCCCGCAAGATAACAACCTAAATTCCAAACTAAATTCCAACAATATGGACACAAGAAGCCAGCATAGGCCCTGCACCGACTGTACTCCCATGTGATAGCAGAAGAAAACCTTGCAGGGTATTGAAGTAGGAAACCATGTTTTCTTCAAGTGCTCTAACTTGCGGTGTTTCTCCTCCGGTCCAAAGCATTCCAAAAATGGTGGCTTGTTTGGAGACTTGATCGCCCATCTTTGTGACCTCCACCCAGCTCACCTTCTCAAGTTTTGAAGGTGCAGTTTGATCCAACACCTGGAAGGTCTCGTGGACGGTGTTGAGGTGGTGATTGAGAGTTCGAGTCAGTTGGTCACTCTCGGCTCGGCCCATCGCTCGGCGTTTGACGGAAGGAATTGCAGCTGCAGCAGTGGCGTTTGACGAGGGACTCGGCCCACTGTCCATCACTCGGATTTTTTTTTACTATTTTTCCACGACTGGCAATGAAGTGAGAGATGGCCTTAAACGACGTCGGGTTGAGGAGCTTTGCCATTTGGGTATTTGCGCACGCGTTTGAGATGGCCTGCGTCGGCTTGCGGTGGAGGCCGGATGAGGCTTGCAACGTACACCGTGGTTAGGTGCAGAACATTAATTCTTCTGGAGGCTTCCTCTCACCAATCCACATGACCTTCCTTCTCTGATGACCCAGAAACAAAAGCATTCTCTTCACAGGACCCATCAGCTGGAGAAGCATTCTTTTCAGCCTTCTTTCTCTTCCTAACTCCTCTCACATGACCCATCAGCGCACAACCCATAACCACTAAATCGAATCAAAACCCAGAAACTCTCCAGCTCCAAACAACAGGAAGAAGTGATGAGAGAGAATTTCCCAAAGTCTGCTACGGTGTAGGCTGTGTATTCGCCCATCAGCTCCCAGATGAGAGAGAATTTCCACGTCAAGCGGCTGAAGCTGAAGCCCCTCCTGGACGGCGTCGTTGTCGGCATGCACCTCAGGACATGGTGGGGGTATTCGGTGAAAGCTGAGCAGTGGATCCGCCGAGTGAACCGGATGGCTTACTGCTGCTTGTTGTGGTGGCGCCGTTGATGGGTTTGCCGGATCCATCGTTTTTCTTGACGGAAATGGAGTTGGGAAATGGGGATTAGGAGAGGAATTACAAGGTCGAATAAGTGTTGACGGGAGTCAGAATTTTGGTGAAGCACGATTGTTGATGATGAGGAGAGACAGAGAGCAGCGAGATGGATATAGGTATGGTTGGATTTTCAGGTAATCATTTAGGCTATTTAGTTGAAATGGAGGATGAATAATTGGATCAGAAAAGAGTGGGAGGAAGAGTGTATGGGTTTTGCAATGACTGTGTAGGTGTTTGGTTTTTGGGTTTCTATAGATTCACGGTGGAGGTAAAAAAATGAAAGAAAACCGACATAGTTTTTCGTGTCGATTTCCACATACAGCGTCAAATGTTGATGCACAAAACCGGAGGTCTTGGAACAACGTAAATCCGACCGTGAATCTGCAAGTAATGTAAATGACACAAGATGTATCGTGGTTCACCCCAAGGTTTGGGCTACGTCCACACTGATTATGTATTGTATTTCTCTGAGAAGTGAGGGAGAGAGCGTGAGAGCTTTGCTCTAGATAGGAGGGACTTAGGGTTTGTGAGGGTGAGGAGGCCATTTTATAGAATAATGGCTCCTCCCCTAATTATATATTTGCTAATTTCTTTATTACATAATTACATTTAAGTTCCCCGAGTATTTATACAAGATCTAAATACGAGGCCCGAAATATAATATAAACAAACACAAACCTCGGGTGCAGGAATAAACACTCTTTAACATCTTGAGCTACTTGCATATCTTACTGAGATTACATTGAGCTTAATAAGTTTCAATTTATATCTTAATCTTCTTGTGTTACTTACTGCGGTAAGAATGAAGTTTCATGAGAAGGAAGAGACAATGTTTGGTATAAGGAATCTTTAGATAACCCGAAATCAAAGATACCGCAGTTTTTGTTTATAATAATCTTGTTTTGATGATCGCTGCCCGGCGTATGCTTGTAAAACTGTTCAAAAGAAAAATAAACGTAACGCTGACATATGAAATTATAATCTGGGTACTTGGGACCTGTTCTTTAGCATATACTGGTTGGTTTTAATGTTTGAGCTCTTGCTCAGCTGGTGTTAGTGTTGATCAGTTCAGACTTGAGACTGCAGAGACGGACATAGTTGCTTTGTCTAACTGGTTTAAAGCGTCTCGTGTAAGTAGCTGGTTTGAGAGGGACATCATCTGCTTGAGTACATAGTCTGATTATATCTCGTGCAGGTACATAAGAGCTGACCCTTTTCGGGTGGCTTCTAATTTTTTGTTTGTGGAAAAAGTTATTTAGTATGGTCAATGAAAAGGGAAGCTCAGTGAATGATTCTTTTGTGAAACCAGAAGGCAGTTGGCAGAGTTTGATAAACTCATTCCTGGGTCAGATGGTTCCAAGAAGTCAGGGGCAGCAGATGGAAGGAAGAGGGCATTCCGACTTCTATAGAAATACAAGCGAGGAGTTGATCCTGAGATCTTATATGGAAAGCTCGGTTGCAACGCCTCTACCGACCATGGAGATGCTTGGTTTTAAGAATTTGTCTCAAAACTTTCGTACAGATAGCGAGGAACTCTTCAAAAGCTGGCTTACAACTGGAGAGGCAAGAAGCCGTGTTATTCCTATCCTAAATATTCATTTACTTGTTTTTCTTGTTGAAAGCTTGATCATTCATTGAATGTCCAATAGAACATCTATCTAGGTTTGAGTCAGTTAAAATGGCTCGTAATTCGCATTCAAATACCATTCATTCCATATGAACGCGATTCAATGTCTCTCTCTTATGGTTCAATATTTGTTTTTCCCTATCAGTTATTACTCTCTTTGATAACTCCACAATCTGATGCTCAAATAATTGTTTCACATAAGATAAGATATACAAAATCCATTCGAAGCTGGATAATATGCACATGTGGATTCTGCTCCATCCCTTTCCTGATTGTCTTTTTTGTTTGATTGACATGTAACTTTTTCCAGACCAATTGCTACAATTCATCAAGCATTGCACATCGTACCCGATCACGGATGTAAGTAGTTTGCAGTTTGAGCAACCCTTAAATGGAAATCATGTGCTACGCCTTAAAAACGTTGTTATTTTCCAGACCGTATAGTTTTTTTTACCCTCAGACTTCCGGATCTTTGATCTTCATGGCTTTCTTATTATAAGCTCATAATTGCTTTGTACATCACAGGATATCTACCGAAATAGCTAGCTTGTCGTCGGGTCAGCAACATGTCGGTATTCTTCAAAAGAAAAGAAGCAATGATTGTTTATATCCACCAATTAATACCATGCCTGATGAAATCTCAGGTGACAACAATCAGAGTTCAATCAGGTGGCTACTGCTCTCTTCTAATAAGCTGTCTTGTAGCATATATGATTTTATTTACACGGTGACGATAACATTTGGTCTCAATTTTTCAGGCATGGTGTTGAACGAGGAATGCAGGCTAGCGAGCTATACTTGGCTAAGGCATGTTAATATTGATTCGTTTCAGGATTCGTTTCAAGGAAGCTTCATCTTGTATCTAATATTTTACTGTCAAAGCAGGCCTGGTTTCACAGTTCTCAACCAATGACAAGAAGCCGATCCTCTGAATTGCGGTAATTTTTACACACTTGTTAATAGATAATAACAGCAGAATTTCTGTTAAACTGTCTGGTGGATGCAGTCCTTAATTCATTCTACATCGTATTTAATTTATTTTTTTCTCATTTACTTGTATGGAGGGCACATGTCATCATCTCATTTCATTTAATGAGTATATACTACAATGCAGAAGGAGGTATGTCGCCATGCAAAACGCTCAAATGCCAGGAGATCTGGAAGTGATGCAGACTGCTTCAGGGAATAGCAATCTAGCAAAACAGGATTTTGCGTTTTCAAATGGTTTCAATGACCCTTCTATTTGTGTGGTCACCAACCAATTGGCGACCTTCATTTCTCCATCCAATTCATCATCGTCCACTTTCAACACCCCACAAATGAGTGAATTGGATAAAGTTTCATCTGTGGTGAGCATGCTAAAGGGTACCTTGGAGCTCAAAAAGCTTAGCAATCAGATTGAGAAAGAAGGTGTGGATGACGATAGCTCCAACGGACGTTTCTCTGTTCAAGAAGGTATCGTCAACATCGGTTTTGATCAAGGGAAAAGGGATCAAATTCATGAAATGGCAGCAGGAACATTTCAGGAAGTATCTACTATCCAAGTTAACGATCATAGAATTAAACAAAATGTTGAAGGTTCACTGGATCTTGAGATGGAAGGTTTTGTAAATATCACAAACCCGAATCCCATAAGCAGGAATTCTCAAGAACCTTCCCAAAGTGAATCATCTGCTGCTGCACCACTAGTTTCATCTGGTTTTGATGCATGTGACGGTCCCAGCAATTCAAGTCAAACGCTGAGCATTTGTGAAAGTTCAATCAAACGAGCTGGAAGCTCTAGAGCCAAAGGTGATCCTTTTTTAGTCAGTGTTCCCTTCCTATGAAAGTTGTATTGCAGACTGATATTGGTGACCTTTAGTTTTAGAAGCCTTTGAGTTATCTTATGCAAGTTTTGTTGACAGATAACTAACATACAAAATAAAATCGATTAGCCCAAGATACGCAATTACCATCACGATACATCTTAAAATTGTGAAAGAACCATGATAAGAACTATCTTTTTGTTTCCATTTACCAGAGTAAATGAAAATTTATACAAAATTAAAAAAGACTCGGCACAAAATGTAATTGTATGCCTGTGCAGACGTTTCAGATACACACCTTTCTTTCTCCTTTGGTGATTAAAAACGTTTTTGAAGACATATTGGCAGTACTAACAAAAGTTAATACTGGTTAGCATCTAGTCAGTGTTTCATTTAACTAAGGTATATATCTTGTTGGGAAACTGCAGATTTCAGAGAACCGATAATTAGAAATTTGAAAGATGATCAAAAGGTAAGACTCTACTCTTTGATATTGAGTATAGCATGTTATTATGAAAGCTTCTAAAACATTTACCAGGTTTCATTTTTCTTTGATCTTTAACTTGCCATATTCCACAGAGTGGGAAACGTTTAGACCGCTATGGATCAGTGACATCAGCTGTTTCAGGTATCCAATTATGACTAAAACTTCAGCATAATGAGTTATGGCTTTCATTTCAATATTACCTCTATAAATAAATTAAACCAGAATGTTCTTGTTTCTTAAAGCATACTTCTGAGTTGGACTTTACGAGCATATGCTCATGTGTGTTTGTAAAAAAAAATTAGAATGGAATGTACTCTACTTGATGGGAGAAGAAAAACCAAACTCTTTACTTATGATGTGCACAAAATATAACGGAAGGTTCTTATGTTCGAGGTGGAAAACTAGAAAGCCTTAGGACTTACCTGACATTGATGCTTCTTTAGCTTGAATAAAGATATAATTCTCCATTCTGTTGCCCCGTATAAGTGTCTCGAACGCCTTTTCTTTCTGTCACTACATCCTCATCTTGATAATTATCCGCAGTTGAAGAAATTCTGTTAAAGTAAAAAACGTTACTGTATTTTTTCCCCTCATGGTATTCTACTTTCTAACAAAGAAAAATGTTATGCAGTGGACAAGGAGGATGCAACAAAAAAACGCAGGGTGGATAGGTCACGGAAGTAAGTACGGCGATACCTACAATGGGGGATAGTATTGTCTTCCCCCGAAAAAACCTCTCTTCTTCGAATTTGAGATCTTCTTTTCTTTATTTCCATATTCTTTTTAACAAATGGGAGTAGATTGAGTTAATTGGCTATCTATTGAATCTTAATTCCAGTCTTTCCTTAATGGTGAATGCTCATATATGAGTTAAAGATAAGGGGATTGATTTACACACACGGGCACACACAGATAAGACTGCGCAAAAAAAAAAAAAAAAAAAAAAAACCACTAGTATGCACATCTCACATACTGTCTGACATCAGATTGATTGTATCGAAGATTGTAACTTTTATTAGGAATTCTAGGAAGAGAAGTTGAGGAGGATTTTATGTTAAAATCAACCCAAGCTGAGCAGGTTCAACTGATGCCAGAACACATCTTTGTCGGCAACATGAAGCAATAGAAATTATCTAGAAGGTGCTACATGTCTTTTAGGGATGAGAAGGTTATATTTACGTTAAGTTTCTTGCTGATGTAGAATGGCGGAGGCAAAGGAAAGGAACTCAACTCCAGTAATTCCATCTGATATACAATCTGTCTTGAAGCGGTGTGAAAATCTTGAAAAGGAAGTGCGATCACTCAAACTTAACTTGTCCTTCATGAATAGGTAATGGAACAAACTAGCTTTCATTTACTCAGAATTTTCTACTTTGACGTTTCCACGTATCAATTTTTTTTTCCTTTCACTCAAGTCACATATGCATACAACCGCTGAATATTCATCTCTAAGATGAAACGGTGCGGTTGTTTGCTAAAGAACATAAACTTTCTAGTTGTATTGGACAATGATGTCTACAATCAATCAAGAAACTTGTTGTGCAATAGAGCTTTTAACTAGCTTCTGTGAATAGTTTTGTTGGTCCGAAACTTAAGCCTCTTGGTGAAGTGCTAGAGCTAGTAAATTGTTGAGAAAAGTATTTGGCAAGTATTGGCAGTTAGATCAAATCAACTGGCAGGGTCTTTTTTCAGAGCACGGAAGCTTTTGGTTTGACTGCTAGAAATGCGCCTTGACGTTCTACCTGAAAAATTATTGATTATCTAAGTCTTACATTGTTTCAGGAAGGATTCTGAGCAGACTAAGCAGATAGAGGAGCTCCAGAAGCAAAATGAAGATCTAATGGATGAAAAAGAACAGCTCGTAGAGGAGATAGAGAGAGTCCTTTCAGAAACTGGAAAGATTTGAAACTCTCATTAACTTCTGGTTTCCGGTTAACTTCAGGATCTTGAGAATTTATAAAGGTTCAATTGAGGACAAAGTAAACAGGCAAATCTTAATGCTTGATGCACAAGTAAATCATGGTTTGGTTTTTTTTTTTTCTTCTAAAACTAGAGTTTGTGAATGTCATACTATCAGTTGACCAGTAAATTCTACAATGTCTGGTAAATTCTACCAGTTAACCAGTGAATGTCAAATGGAGGTTACTTCTTATACAATGATATTCTGGTAAGGCGAGGCTGGATTTGGCTAAGTAGCAATAACCTAATTACGACTACTTATCGAATTCAATATAAATGTTAAATCTTTCTCGTCATATGTGAGTCGAACTTGAGACTCATCACGTGCAGTACATATGCTTTTAATTAATAACTTATAACTAGTTCTTTGTGGCATCTGTCAGGTGCTTGAGTTGATTTCGTCCAAACCACTTTAAAACCATAAAAAGTTAACGAATAAACTTAACTTAAACTCCATAATCCTACACTAATAAGTTAAACAAAAATGCTAACGGGCCTCTTTCAAAGTGGGACTCTCCATGGATTACCCCACAATTTAATGTCAATTTTCATGCCAACATTATAGAATATTGTGCAAAAAATATAAGGTGGTAGTGAGTCTTGGATAAGATATGAAATTTCTCAAGCAATGCATGCATGCAAGACTTGAGACTTAAAACTCTATCAGATGACGAGTCTACTTGAGTATTTACATACTTAAGGGGAGTGTTATAGATACTATATTAAAGTGTGATTGTGTAAATCCTAGATATATTTGATTACTAGTTATTCTTTCCCTACTAGTATTGTATTTCCTTGGAGGACAAGGATTTTTCTCCTCTTTGCTACTACAAATAAAGGCACTGTGTAGGGGGAATAACACACCCTAACAACATCTCATACTTTCTTCACACCCTCTCTCTCTCTCTCTCTCTCTCTCTCTCTCTCTCTCTCTCTCTCTCTCTCTCTCTCTCTCTCTCTCTCTCTCTCTCTCTCTCTCTCTCTCTCTGCCGCGTCCCCTCTCTCTCCTTGTAAGATAAATTGGCCACAACATCATTAAGAATTAGATTTGGTTACTAGTTTATTATTTCCCTACTAGGATTGTATTTACTTGGATGACAAGTAATTTTTCTCATCCTTACTACTATAAATAAAGGCACGGGAAATAACAACATCTCAATTCTAATACACACATAGAAATCCCTACACTTTCTCCACTCCCTCCTTGTCGTGCTCTCTCTCCCTTGTCAGATAAATTGACCACAACAAATTTATGACTTTTGACAAGCATTATTCAATTTTTACTTTGTTGAAGAGGTCACAAAAATGAAAAAAAAAAGGAAGCATTATATTAATATTTTTTATTCCAAGTGATATTACCATGCTTTATGTATAAGAATTATGCTCATGAGCTTTTTTTTTTTTTTTTTTTGAACAAAATACTTCATGAGTTTGATACTTAGAGCACCTCCAAAAAGAGGTGTCAAAAATTTAACATAAAATTTAAATTTGACAGCCTATGTGGTATTTTGACATTTTTTAAAGTTTTACTCTCAACCCGATATGTCAAATTAAATTATTATTTTATTATATTAAAAAATAAATGATTAAACCAATAAAAAATTAATTAAAGAAATTTAATACTTACTAAATCAAGACCGTTCATCAAATGAACCAAAGAGGCATGAATGCACGGGTCAACACCAGCATTCATTATAATAATGATTAAACAAATAAAAAAGATTAATAATTAATTTTGAAGCTATTATCAAATTTGACAACAACCTTTTTACTGCCAATTCAGATCATCGCCACATAGGAGTTGATATTTCGGTTGGAGAATATTAGTGTGATCTTTTTTTTTACTATTATAGCATATGTGAATATCTTGACATCTTCTTTGGAGATGCTCTTACAACACTATTGCTATACTAATTTAGTATATTAATATAACATTAAAATATTATATTAGAGATGCAAATTTGTTGGATAAATAAATAAAATGCAAGAAGCCCTTTACCATAGTGGTGGAAAGATGTTAAGTCTTTGTATGAGGATGTGGGTTCAAATCTCATCGATAGCTAATCTAACAAAATTTATCGTTTGAAAAAATAAATAAATTGTTGCAGTCCTATTAGATTAGGAATGTGATTGTGTAAATCCTAACATATCTAGGATATCCTTATGGGATTTTACCATCTCTTATACTATATATTATCCTATTAGAGTTGTAATCCTATTAGGGTAAGAAATTAACCTTCCCTACTACTATAAATAAAGGCACAATGGGGTGGAATAGAGCACATATTACAATTACACATCTCTCTCTTCTCTCTCTATGCCGCACCCCTTCTCTCTTTCTGATCTCCATAATTGTTTAGTAAATTATGCCTACAACACGCTATTAACATGTTGTGCTAAAGAGAGTTTGATTTTCAATCAGGGAGTATTACGTTTTAATCATTATTTTTATGATTATTTATTATTTTATTAAATTGATCTACATGCTATTGATTCAATTTAAATTTTCTATGTTGAACATGATACAACACATTAGAGATGCAGTTCCAACTTTTAGAGAAGGATCTTCTACAAATTCACAAATTCAAAAGCTCAGTTGTTTTTTGCCAATCAAGTTTTTTTAAAATAAATTAAGATATTTGAAACGACCGTGAAGCATGAAAACATTTCCCATGATGCATAAACTCTCTACATTTATATTTTCCTTCCGATCTATATATTGTATATGTTCATATATTTGTCAATATATATATACACACACACACACGTTCATGCATTACACAATTATAAAATTGCTATGAGGAATTTGTGAGTCAAAGAAAGAAAGAAAATAGAAGCATGATTTTTTTAATTATTTTTGGGTTCTGAAAACCCTAATACTAAAAATCTGGAAAAAAAAAAGAAAAAAAAAAGAAAAGAAAAGGGAAAACTTGGTTGAGTCGCGACTTGCAGTCGCGATGCCAAGCCGAGTCGGTTGCTAGAGCCACGCACTCGCGCCGAGTTGCAAAACCGAGCCGCGCCAAGTAGCCAAGCTGTGAGCAACTACCCAACCCAACCCGAGGTCACAAAAAACGACGGCGTTCTCCCGTCGTCCCCTCAATCGAACTAGACCGCCACCATTGACAACTTGAAGTCGTATTGTTTGGTGAGAACCATCGTCCTTGACGACAACCTAGGTTATCCCAGTCAAGAATCTTATCAGAATTCTTGAGATTCCATATGAATCTCTGAGTTATTGACCTCCTTGATGTTGAGAATTGTTCTCCGTCGAGATTTTTTAGGATTCTAGACGAACTCTGGCTTATCTTCCAGTTTGAAACCACGATGATTATGGTGGCGTCGTCGAGCTTCTCCGGCAACTCCCACACCCAGCTTCGATGGGCCTTTTCTAATGACACCCAAGCCCTTTTTCCGGGCTTGCTGCTCATTTGGCCCAAAGCCCAACTGGGCTTATTTTTCTCTTTTTCTTTGGCCCACTTACCTGCAGCTGGGCTGCTCATTTTCTTGGCCCATGACACTGCAGCATGCTACTTGTTTTTGCAGGTTAGCTTGCAGCTGTTGGGCTTTGCAAATTGGACAGCAGCCAGTAATCCAATGCTAGGCTGCTTTTTGTTCTCGATGTAAAGCCATATTTGGCTTGATTTTTTTATTCCAGCTTGCACCCATATGTTTTTTTATGCTTGATTTCATGGCCTTAACCACTTTTTTGGGCTTTTTCTTTTGAATGGCCCACAAATCTAGCCCAAAATATGGCCTGAAACTTTATATTATTTTGCTTCTACGATCAACCCCAAATGATCTAGATCTATTGAATTAATTAAAAGTGACCAGCAGTCCATTAATCAGATGTGACATCCAAAATTATTGGCCTAGAGCCCACTTTTGGACATTAACGATTCAATATTTTATTTCTTTTCTTTGAACCGCTGACTCCCTTTCGTAGTCCTGAAGCACTCACACTTGAGTTCCTGAAGCAACCCAAATTCATTACACTTAGTTGTATATTGTATTATGTGTTCTTACAAGTACCTTCTTATGAACCAGAAGATTCATAACTAAACTCGAACCTGTAGTTTCGAATTTAGTGCCTTGGAAACCCGAAGCTTTCATAAAACACTACACCCATGAAAACCCAACGTTTTTCATGTACACCATGTCTTAGAACTTGAAATGTTCTAACTTTGATGCTTATGGATATCTTACTTCCATAGTACCTATCACAATATTGTTCCCTCAATTTAGTGGATTGTCGAACCGTAACAAGTTTGATTTCACTTATTTGGATATTTCTTAACAAAACCACTTTATGTGAATACAAGAAGTGAATCTCCACTTGAGTATCAAGAAGCTGAGAAACCATTGTAGCCAACAATGGCATGGAAAAGCTGAATAAGCCTTCGCCATGCTCTTCATTCGAAGACTTATGCTAAAGCATTACAAACAGAAGTACCTCACGAACGAGGATTCCATGGCTCTTTGGCTCGCTACTATGGACCGTCTGATCATGTGAGATATTGCCTGAAGCACACCATGATTACGTCCATCAAATTTTGACTAGAGAATACTTTTCTCGTGTTTTCTTGTTTCTAACTCGCTCCTGAGGCAGCAGTGTAGAAAATGGAAGTTTACCAAATTCTATGATTTGATTACTACCACAAACGTGAGAGAAAGGTATAGACCCAGCTTCGACTGAAGTATACCGAATGGTATAGACCCAGCTCGGCTTAAGTCTATCGAATGGCTCGACCTAGTTTGGTCAAGGCCTACCGAATGATGATTCCCAGTTTCAGTTGGGGCCCATCGAACAGTAGTGCTCTACTTTGGCAAAGGCCTACTGAACAGACCCCTCCAGCTTTGGCCGAAGCCTATTGAACCCAAGTTAGGGTTTGTCTCTTTCACAATCCAATTTTGAGTTTGTTTTTACGGTAGAATCAGGGTCTGCTAAGGTATGGCATCATGCCCGAAGCGTGATACTTGGCACCTAAGACCTAAAACTTCAAGAATAAAGGATAATATTCCCAAACCTCAACCCTGCAGAATCTACTTCCATCTTGATGGAATAGATCATTTGTTTTGCATCTGTTCGTGCCTCTACCAATGTCGTTGAGGAGTACCATTCTCGTAGTCAATATGTGAAACTAATTTTGCTCCACCGAACGTCGTTGGAAGAGCATAATTTTGACATAGACGTGGCCGAATCCCCTTAGTAAACCATTTACTTTGTGAACATTTTTCCATGTTCTTGGATTCAAGTTTGGTGTTTGTTTTAATTATGGATAATATTATCGATATTGTCCTCGAATATGAGTTAATTGAATCATGTTTCTTGTATACATGTGACCAAATTCAATTAAACATGTGATTAGGTACAAATGTGGGAAAGTTAGTTGTCTTGATAAATGTGATACTACCCACACTAACTTTACACCAAACTCACATCTCTAGCAACGACTTCAAGTTTATCCAACCTGATTAAGAGCATCGGCACGCTCCTCGTTGTATGAATGGTACTAAATTACCATTTAAGATACCTTAAGGATATTCGAGATGACAATGATCATGAACGAAACCATTGAAGAAAATATAGTGGAATATCTTTGCACTACCTTAAAAAATGAACCTGATGCTCTGATTTGGGGCCACTAGGCTGTCTCTCAACTATGAACATGCCACATGTGGCCGGCTTGGAGCCAAGTGACTGAGCAGTTTATTTGCTTTGGTACGACCATTTGGGACACTTAGGTTGAACAATGATGCCACGACTCATCTTGTTACCCGAAGTAAGGATCTTGTGCCTACAAGCACACTTTTCCAAGCCTACTCATTGGGAAAATTGATTTTCTAAATCATCCCTTGCAAAGATACGAAATCACCCTTTTTCACAGTGGATTCAAGGGAATATATGTGGACTAATCCAACCAAAATGTGGACCATATAAATACTTACATTATGTTTGGATGAGGGAAATAAACTTGGAATTTGGATAAAAGTCAGAATTTATAAATTGATATCCACTAATTCTCTTGTTTGTATTTATAACATAGAAATTTAGAATTTCCGCGTGGAAAAAAAACTTGGAATTTGGGGCCTCCAATTTGCAAGTTTAAATTCCATGTAAATAGGTGTCATTTCCCAATTTCTATGATTGAGAGTTTAAAATTAACAAATTCCGTTTTCAATTCCAATGTTCTTTTAAGTTAACCAAACAACAAAATTCACAAATTCTAGAAAATAAAATCCCTTCATTTCAATTTCCGTCATTTTAAAATTCTTTAGTAATCTTAAATTTCTTCATCCAAACATAGTGTTATGATTTTGGTTGATGAATCGACAAACTGGTCACATGTTTGTCTACACATTGCTGCTAAACCTCTTGGCTGATTTTAAAGGGTTCACCACTCTAATTATCCTATAAAGTCTGGAAGACTGGATAATGCCGGAAAGTTTATATCGAAGATGCTTCGATAAGTATTGTATGTCTTTTGGGTTTATAATTGAACATCAAATTCCCATGGTCACCCCAAAATAGCCTCGCAGATAGATCATAAAGCGCAATTTAATTGATTGCTCGGACCTTGGTGAATGCACCAAGCTTTCGTTTTCTGCTGAGGGCAATGCAATCTTGTACGCAGCTATGTTGATCTGCCTTGAGGTCCATTGCCACCCAACCTATTCAACGTTACAGTTGGTTACTGGGTACAAGCTTAACGTTTCATACTTATGCATTTAGGTGTGCATTCCATGTGCCATGTTGTGCCGCTGCAACGTACCAATATGGGTCATCACAGAAGGTTGTGAATCTTTGTCGATTATGATTCTCCTTCATAATAGCTCTTTTAGAACCTTTGCAAGCGATCTTTTACCGCTCATTTATGGATTGTCACTTTAATAAGACAGTCTTCCAGCCGTTAGGGGGAGATAAGAACGTCAACGTTCCTATAGAACGACGCGAATTTACGTGGATTAGTGACAATGTAAAACTGATTGGACAACCGAAATTACAATGCAGGTTAAAATTCCTTACCAAAGTGTGTTTGGACCTATCGTTCCTACACTGCCCAAGGTAACCCTATTGTGTTACAAGTGGGAAAGGAAGCGTAATGAGATGAATGAAATAGTGCGATGTAATGCACACCTTATGGCGTAAGGGTTCTCTCAAACGCCATGTGATTGATTACAGCATTATGAATATGGTTAATGTTTCTCCATGGGGATATTGATACGGAGATTTACATGTAAGTTCCTGAAGAATTACATGGACTGGTTCAAATAGTTCTAAACCACGGAACACCATCTCAACTCGTTTGAGGCATTCACTTACTGATTGAAGAAATCTGGCGGATGTGGTATACCCGTCTAAGTGATTATTTGATCAGTTAGGGATATGAATTATGCCCTTGTGTGTTAAACTATGAAATCTTATTCCGAATTTCTAGAGTTACAGTTTATGTTCATGACATGCATCTCACTAAGACTTTAGAAGAGCTTGAGAAAACTGCCTCGCATCTAAAGACAAAATTTTAGATGAAAGATCTTGGGAAAACTCGTTTATACCTTGACCTGAGTTTAAAACGTTGTTCTGACGGTATTTTGGTCTACCAATAGAACTACACCCCGAAGGTGTTACGATTGAGAATACCTATTATCTTCCATACGCTATATGCAAATGAGACCCTTGAAGAGGTTATGAAACCCGAAATTCCATATATGAGTTATGTTTATACCATACTTAACCAATCCCGAAACTACTGAGCACCGGTCAATGTTATACCATCAAGGACCCAAAAGAGTTTCCCTCCAACCAGGAGGCCAATCACAGCGCGACACGTGTCGACATCAGAAGCCAATCATAGCGCAACACATGTCAACATCAGAAGCCAATCACAACACGACACGTGTTAATGTCAGAATGAAACTAGAAACTCTCTTCTATAAATATAGATCATTCTCTCACAATATTTCCTAATGTCATTTGTACTAACTCATTCACTAGTACTCACAAAAGGAGAGCTTGAACCTATGTACTTGTGTAAACCCTTCACAATTAATGAGAACTCCTCTACTCCGTGGACGTAGCCAATCTGGGTGAACCACGTACATCTTGTGTTTGCTTCCCAGTCTCTATCCATTTACATACTTATCCACGCTAGTGACCGGAGCAATCTAGCGAAGGTTACAAACTTAACACTTTCTGTTGTACCAAAGTCCTCACTGATTTTATGCATCAACATTTGGCGCCGTTTATGGGAACGACACTTATTCCCACTCTCTTCAGCTTTGCCAAGCTGGTTTCCACTATTCGTACACTTTCTTTTGACCAGGCATCCCTCTCCAACATGGGGAGCAAAGGAAGCCATAGCACACAGAATGACACCCCTCTTGCACCTAGTGCGAAGCAATGAAAGAATGAAGGAAATAGGGTTGCCTCTTCAAGCTAAAGTCAATAAGCTAGAAGCTCACAACAACAAGATAGCAATGAAGAATGAGGTCCTCCAGGAGCAGTATGAGAAGCTCTTTGAGACGCTTCACGAAACTAGGCGTGCTCAAACACGGGAGCTTGTTGCCTCTGTGGACATCAACCATCATCTGGGTGCCCCCCAACACGAAGGGTCACCTCCATTCGACATGGGTATCCCTGATGAGCAGCGAGCTAATCATCAAAACATTGATCAACATGAGACTTCTTTCAACCCAGATGCTTCAACCTAAAGCAAAAGAAGTGGAGGAAGATACCTCATTACAGAAGGGTTGGAAGGATCAAAAGCCGTTTATCGTGACTGCTGAGACTTCCTAAAGCAATGTCGAGAGAATCCCCTCCACAAATGCTCGAATATCAATGACCCAAGGGTTTCTGAAAGACTCGGTCCCTTCTCACGACCCAGGCCATCTGCCAATCTAGGGAAGGAACGACAGGTCCTAGAGGAACATGAAGGTACATGAGACTCTGAGGTATTCTAACAGACTCGCCCTAGAAGTCAGTACGACGAGTCCAAGAAAAAACCACACGCCCTTGCTCAAACTTTCCTACTTCCAAGAGGTGATGGAGACTTACGAAAGAAAATTCCAGTGGTACATGACTCCACTCAGGACCCCCATGTCCTACATCTCCTTGAGGAAGTAAACAAGTTGAAGGCCGAACGTCAGGCCGAGATACCTGACTGGAACTAACCCAGGCCTGGCCTTCTCACAAGAAGGATTCTCGACACCCCATTTCAATCGAAGACAAAACAAAAGCTTGATTTACTACTCTATACTGGAAGGGAGGACCTAATTGAACACTTTAACCTCTTTGAGTCCACCATGGTGTATCGGATGCATATCGATGAAGAGCAATGTCTTCTCTTCCCCTCCACCCTCTCTGGCGGAGCTCTAAACTGGTATTACCGTCTTCCACCTGAGACAGTAGACTCATTTAAGGAACTAAGGAAACTGTTTGTCTCTCAACATATCTTCCAGACCGATCGCTTGCATTCTGCAGATAACTTGTACACTGCCGGACGAGTCACCACGAGAGTATGCCTGTCACTTCAGCCATGAGTATTCTTGCTGCGCTGAGGCAGATGACAAAACCGCCCTCAAGGCCTTCATGGCAGGCCTATGTGATTGTTTCTTCAAGTACATGATCAATGTCAACACTTGGAAGACTGACTCTGAGGTGATGGCACATGCTTACAACCACACCTCCGCCGAAGCAAGGACATACTAAGAGAACCCCCATATGGTTAACCCCTATCAACAAGTGGGAAATGGAAATCAAGTTCTACCAAGTGAGGAGATATTAGCCATTTAGACACCCATTGCATCGTTTCATGCCTTATTTAGCTACTCGCTAAGCCACCAAACGTATCTGTCTCTTGGTAAGAGGAAGGATTTTTACTCTCAGCAAGCCCATTACAACAAGAGGGATAAAAGTTCGTATAAAGACAACCAGGGGTGAACGTACCGTCGACTATTATGACTATGGGGCCAAGCCTCACTCTTTCAAAGTGGGGGACTAGGTACTGAAGGAAATGCTATTATAAGAAGGCATACACATTACAAATGTTTTGACTCTTAACCGCTTGAGATCTTTTGTCACACAAACCATTCGGCAAATATTTAAAGAAGAGGGAATTCAGACAACTTCTTCTGAGTCTTTTGCGTTCGTAGCACTGGAACACTTGGTCTACGCTGACCTACCCTTATACTCAAACTCAGAGCTTCAACATGCATACTTTGACACAAAGTATGTGATACTAAGTGTTACAACCAACATGGTTTACATATCAAAAGAATGGATCCCTTCATGCATAGCAAAACATTCATAAGCATCACTCATATCAATCAACATAAACATCATACATTCTAACACATTCATACATAAACATCATACATTCTAACACATCTATACATAAGCCAACTGTGCTTCGAAAAGGTTCAACATACTTTGTGTCATTTAACACTTGCTACAATGTGCCTAGACACCTTGCCCTTATTCTCACAAACCAGGTGATGAAATGTGAAGAATGAACTCATCTTCATTCCACCAACTAGGTGATGAAATGTACAACCCGCACTTTCCTTCATGCCACCAACCAGGTGATGAAATGTACAACCCATATTCTAATATCATTTGGCAACTTGCCATTCATGCCACCAACCAGGTGATGAAATGTATAACCCACACTCTAATATCATTTGGCAACTTGCCATTCATGCCACCAACCAGGTGATGAAATATATAACCCGTACTTTCCTTCATGCCACCAACTAGGTGATGAAATGTACAACCCGTACTCTAATATCATTTGGCAACTTGCCATTCATGCCACCAACCAGGTGAAGAAGGAACTCATCCTCATGCCACCAACCAGGTGATGAAATGTGATGAAAGGTGATGAAGGAACTCACCTTCGTACCACCAACCACGTGATGAAAGTAACTCACCATTCATTCCATCTACCAGAAGACGAGTGGTACAACTTGTACATGTGAACTCTTAGCATTCAAAAATAATCAAAAACCCTCAAGCTTGACAACTCAACTAGGTCTTATTGCAAGAGTTATAGTCACCAACAAGAGTTATAGTTACCAACAAAGTTTTATTGCAAGCCAACAACAACTTCAGTGCATGGCATATGAAGATCAAGCTATTCAGCCATCTTGCATCTGTTTCAGACATTTCCCCTCTGTAACAATGCAAACACTACAACTCGTAGAAAGCTTCACACACTCTTGATCAAGACAATGTGAAGCAAAACCAATTTATAATGCCAACAAGAGCTTTATCAAAGGAGTTCAACCACAATTCTCAAAAGCTTCATAGACTCTTGATCAAGACAGTGTGAAACAAAACCAATTTATGGTGCCAACAAAAACTTCATCAATGGAGGGCAACTACAATTCTCAAACCTTCGAAGCAAATTCAATTTATATGGTTCATCAAAACCTTCGACTACTACAAGGTGTGGCTTGCATCACAATCTCTTACTCAACAGTGTGGAAGCAAAATTTGTATATGTTGTCTCTCCCACATTTTCAAATTTCTAGTTTCCCAAAAAAAAAAAACAAAAAAAGGGAAATTCAACAAAGCTTCATCAATGGAGGACAACTACAAATTCTCAAAAGCTTCACACTATCTTGATCAAGATAGTGTGAAGCAAAAATCAATTCGTGGTACCCAACAAAGCTTCACCACAAAAGCTTCACCAACAAAAGCTTTATTTATACCATATCTAGGGCCTCATATTTAGACCTCGTATAAATACTCAAGGGACTTAAATGTAATTATGTAATAAAGGAAGGGGCAAATATGTAATTAGGGGAGGAGCCCTTATTCTATAAAAGGGCCTCCTCACCCTCACAAACCCTAAGTCTCTCCTATCTAGAGCAAAGCTCTCACACTTTCTCCCTTACTTCTAAGAGAAATATAATACAATCAGTATGGACGTAGCCCAAACCTTGGGGTGAACTACGATACATCTTGTGTTATTTACATTTTATGCAGATTCACAGTCGGATTTATGTTGTTCTAAGACCTCCGGTTTTGTGCATCAACATTTGGCGCCGTCTGTGGGAAACGACACGAAAAGCTATGTCGGTTCTCTCTCATTTTCTCACCTCCGCCGTGGATCTGCAAAATCTGCAAAAAAACCCAAGAAAACCAAACACCACACCAATATTCTAATTTGTCCTCCTCACTGCCAGTGCTTTTCCACTTACTTTCCGATCCACCTTCTCTTGCTTAGATTGAACTCCATCAGACTGTTATTCGATTTCCCAACTGAATCACAAACGCCAATGATCTATATGAAGAGAGTGAGAGAGTAAGAAAGAGACTATGTCGTCGCAGAAGCAACGACGGAGCTTCCCGTCGATCGCGGCCTATAACGTGGGTGAAACGGCGTCGTACGAGTCGATCGCCGCCGACCTAGATAGGACGCTGCTCATCTCCCGGAGCTCCTTCCCTTACTTTATGTGGGTGGCTATCGAAGCCGGAAGCCTCATCCGCTGCCTTATCCTCCTTCTTTCCCTCCTGCTAGTCATCGTCTCTTACTTCTTCTTCTCTGAAGCCGTCGGCATCCAGATCCTCATCTTCATCTTCTTCTCCGGCCTCAAATCTCCCTCTTCGGACCCTTATGGGCTCTCTAACAGTACCACTGAAGTGAAGGTGCTTGCTCATTGGATAAGAAGCTACATGCCTCCTCACTGCTAAAGAAATTATACTCTTCTACCTTCACCAAAGGCTGGTAGCTCTTCTAGAACGGAAAGTAATTCATCGACGATGACGACGGTGAGGAGGACAAGGAGCAGTTGAATTTGAGAGAAGTGGAAGCCGGGGACTTGATGAGTTAATGGTTTGGAGGATGCTAGATGAAGACATAGTCAAGTTTGGACTGTTATCTTCGTTCAAGATCGCACTCGAGCCACTGTCCGAAGAGCCATCTTTGAAATTTGGGAACAATGAGACGGCTTTTAGTACTCCATTTGTGTTGTTGAAGCTCTCAAAGTTGAGCCTTTTACACGTTTCTGGAACAGAGGATCCCTAAAAAAGGTACAATGCTACAGTGCAATCCCACACAATGCAAACTTTCTTCCCAGTCCAAATCAAACCCCAACAGTCTGCACATCGAAAACCAATCCAAAATTGGGCTCCGATCTAGAAATGGATTCAGAGTTGTCAAACGACCCGGGCGGAAGGGCTAGGCGGAAGAAGGAAACCCTAGGCGTTGACTGCGATTGGGACCGAGGGCTCAGGCTCCTGACTTTGCACAATGGCGAGGTCAGCAATGGTCATGCAATCAGGGTTTTCCGGCGGAGCCGCCCCTTGGCGGGCCCGTCCAAGAAGGCCTCCAACGGCAAGAGTTTAGAGGATCATGTAAGGGATTGGGTTAGCACAAGAGTGGAATTGGGCATTCCTGAATCCCGGTGCTCGTTGCCGTTTCTTTACGGCGTAAAGAAATTGGTTGAATGTCTTATTTTCCATAAATTTGCCTACCCCAGGGAAGTGGTCTCATGCTCTGTTCGTGGTTGTCAAGAAGTCTATCACAGGAAATATGTGAAGGATAGGTTTGGGATCTTTTTGAAAAAATTCAAGTGTCAGCAACATGTGGAATCATTCCCTTTTACAGCTGGAGTACACCAGCTTGTGTTGAAACAAAGGAAAAAAGAGGAAGCATATATACCAAAGCTGCTTATATCAGTGCATATCTTGTCAGCAAGGTTGAAAGAAATATTCTCGAGGATGACCCAAGAAACCCAGCTGTGATAACTGATAATTGCCTGCACACTTCATCAACCAATACGGAAGCGTTGTCTGCCATCTGCCAAAAAGGGAAAAGAGAAAGCAAAAGCAAGGAATAAACACCCCACCAGAATGATGTGATTTACTTTCCTTGGCAGATGTATGATGTAATTTATTTTTCTTACATTTCGAAGACATCTGCAAAAACCCCATCAGAGGGTAATTAAAAAAAAAACGGGAAAGCCCAAAATAAATGGGCTGGAATGTTATGTAGAAGGTGAAGGCCCATAAGCCCAAAATAGCTCTAACCAGGCGATCAAAAGTACGCCCAGTACTCCACAATTATTCGGCAACCTACCGCTATTACCACCAACCAGGTAATCAAAAGTACACCCAGTACTCCAAAATTATTAGGCAACCCGCCGCTATTACCACCAACCAGGTGATGAAATGTATAACCCGTACTCTAATATCATTTGGCAACTAGCCATTCATGCCACCAACCAGATGATGAAAGGTACAACCCGTACTCTCCTTCATGCCATCAACCAAGTGATCAAAAGTACGCCCAGTACTCCAAATTATACATGAGCACTACTCATGTCATTCATACATAAACATTCATGAGCATCACTTATGACAATCATACATAAACATTCATGACCATCATTCATGTCAATATTCATGAGCATCACTCATGTTAACATTCATGAGCATCACTCATGACAACATCCATGAGCATCACTCATGTCAATCAAACATTCATGAGCATCACTCATGTCAATCAGCTTCAAAAGCTTCATTTACAAAAGTTCTAGCTTCAAAAGCTTCATTTACAGAGCTATATCTTTAAAAGCTTCATTTACAAAAGCCCTAGCTTCAAAAGATTCATTTACAGAGCTCCAGCTTCAAAGCTTCACTTACAAAGCTTCAGTGCAGGGTATACAAATACAGCATCCGAACAACCGCCACTTCGGCCTATACATGGATTCAATTTGAAGTCTCCAGCTAACAGACTCTATTGATCGAAGACTTGGGGGACTACATTATGTACCATATATTGAGCCTGTACCATATATTGGGCCTCAACTGGGCCTCATGAAAAATACTTGAGGGACTTAGCCCATTATTTATGTATTAAGGAGCGAGCCCTTATTCTATAAAAGGGACTCCCTCACTTTCATTAGAGAGCACCCATTATTCATGTACTGAGGAGCGAGCCTTTATTTTATAAAAGGGACTCCCTCACCATCATTAGAGAGCAATGCCGCCAGCTGAGCAACCACCTCGCTGCGATCATCACTCCTAACCCATCATTTATGTATTGATAAGCAAGCCTTTATTCTATAAAAGGGACTCCCTCACCACCATTAGAGAGCATCACCGCCTACTAAGCAACCGCCTCGCCGCGAGCATCAACTCTAGCCCATCATTTATGTATTGAGGAACGAGCCCTTATTCTATAAAAGGGACTCCCTCACCGTCATTAGAGAGCATTAACTCTAGCCCATCATTCATGTATTGAGGAGCGAGCCCTTATTTTATAAAAGGGACTCCCTCACCTTCAAACGCCACAAGCCAAGCTAACCCAGGCAACATAAGCCACAAGCCGAGCAGTCTCGCAGCGTGTGCTACTTCTAGTTGAGCGTCATTTCAGATTGAGCACTGCCTCATATCGAGCATCAGTTCAAGACAACATCTAGTTACTTCGACCCACTCATGGACTGAATTTCAAGTCTCCAGCCAAAAGACTCTCTTGACTGAAGACTTGGGGGACTACTGTTTATACCATATCTAGGGCCTCGTATTTAGACCTCGTATAAATACTCGAGGGACTTACATGTAATTATGGAATAAAGGAAAGGGCAAATATGTAATTAGGGGAGGAGCCCTTATTCTATAAAAGGGCATCTTCACCCTCACAAACCCTGAGCCTCTCATATCTAGAGCAAAGCTCTCACACTCTCTCCCTCACTTCTTAGAGAAATACAATACAATTAGTGTGGACGTAGCCCAAACCTTGGGGTGAACCACGATACATCTTGTGTTATTTACATTTCATGCAGATTCACGGTTGGATTTACATTGTTCCAAGACCTCCGGTTTTGTGCATTAACAAGCTTCATCAATGGAGGACAACTACAAATTCTCAAAAGCTTCACACTATCTTGATCAAGATAGTGTGAAGCAAAATTAATTCATGGTACCCAACAAAAGCTTCAACTCCAAAGCTTCACCTACAAAGCTTCAACTCCAAAGCTTCACCTACAAAAACTTCACCCACAATAGCTTCACCTACAAAAGCTTCACCCATAAAAGCTTCACCAACAAAAGCTTCACCCACCACAAAAGCTTCACCCACAAAAACTTCACCTACAAAAGCTTCACCTACAAAGCTTCAACACAAAAGCTTCACCTACAAAAGCTTCACACTATCTTGATCAAGATAGTATGAAGCAAAATCAATTCATGGTACCCAACAAAGCTTCAACCTCAAAGCTTCACCTACAAAGCTTCACCTATAAAGCTTAATATATATATATATATATATATATATATATATATATTCGGAAATTTGAAGATTCGAAAATTCAGAAATTCCAAAATTACAAAATTCAAAAAAAAAAAAAAAAAATTGCTAGGCCTCATTTTCTTTGGGCCTAACAACTTTCATAACAAATATATATGAATGAGGAGTTTTAAGCTACCACGTAGAAAGGAAAATGGTGAAGTTTTGTTACTTTGGAAACTTGGCTACTAGCAAGACACCTCATTCGTCAACTCCCTCGACCGGAGACTTGGGGACTCTTACCATATGCTACTACACCTTGATACTCAGAAGTCTCACGACCACTCAGTGACTTGGATTTTTCAAGTCTCCAACCGAGAAGTTTTCCTCACTCAGGAAATTAAGGGAGCACTACCTCAATCTACATGCTCCACTCACAAAGCTTCAACATACAAGTTTCAACAAAAGGAAAAATTCAAAGAACTTAGTGAAGAAGGCCTTGGTGTATTTAACACAATACGTTGAAATGAACCAAAACATGTTTATTGATATCTCCGATAAGTTATAAATATGTACATATACATGAATCAAAATAAACAAACAAGAGGGAGCCTTCACAAAGGTTGCTCAGGAGAAGTCTCAGCAGTCGGCAGAGCCCCAGAAAGAGGAGGCACCAGAGGGTGATTATTTGGAGCCTCAGTACTAGGCAGAACCCTAGAAGGAGGAGGCATCGAAGGTTGATCATTTCGAGCTTCATTACGCGGTACAGCCCTAGAAGGCGAAGGCAATAAATGTCTTTGGAACAAACCCACAAACCTCTGATGATCAAGTAAAATCTGACCATCAGATTCCTGCAGCTGGTCGAGCTTCCTCTCCATGTTTGTAGCATAGTCATGTGCGAGCCTGTGTAACTGTTTATTCTTATGCTTGAGCCTTCTGATCTCCTGTTTGAGACTTATCACTTCAGCCACCAATGATTCAACTTGGTGGGTTCGAGCAAATAGGTGTTGAGCCATATTAGACATATAACCTGCACACTGAACACTGAGAGCCAGAGAATCCTTAACAGCCAAATCATCAGACCGTTTGGAAAGTAGTCTGTTATCTTTGGGAGTGAGAAGGTTCCTGGCCACCATCGCAGCGGTTATATCATTCTTCATCACAGAGTCCCCAACGGTAAGATGACCAGTAGGGGATAATAAGGATGGGCGCCATATATTGTCTTGAGAAGGCATGGCTGCCTCTTCACCAAAGTTCAAGTCAAAACGACGGTCGGATGGGCCAGACATTCTCAGAAATGATGAAGGAGAAATGAGGTGCAATAAATCTCTGAAGTAAGGGGAAAATTCCTACAAGCAATATCTCTTTGAATGTACTTCTTGCACACAATTGGTGCCCTTATAAAAGAAAGGGCAACAGGGCCGTTGGTTCAAAAATTGAAGAGGCACCACTCTCCGGATTCCGAAGAGGCACCACTTTTCACACGCAAAATCAGCTCATCGGGTACCACAAATAACTTTGCCAAAGATCTCTGACAAAGTTTAGACACATAAATTTTAAAGGTCCAGCTACCTTACTATTACCCACAAGGGTAAAGGAATAGCACCACTGCTTGATAACTAGAAAGTCCCTATGTGTGTCAACCTTCGTGCTCCATGGCAAGGCAGACTAGCAAAAATGCCCAACCTTTACTCACATTCGAGAAAACACTCCTAACAAGATTGCTTGCTCAAAAATCGAAGAAGCACCGCTCTCCGAATCTCGAGCGCCAGACTCCCAACAGGATTACTTGCTCAAAAATCGAAGAGGCACCGCCCTCCGAATCTCGAGAGCCAGACTCCCAACAGGATTACTTGCTCAAAAATCGAAAAGGCACATCTCACCGAATCTCGAGAGCCAGCCTCCCAACATGATTATTTGCTCAAAAATCGAAGATGCACCGCTCTCCGAATCTTAAGAGCCAGACTCCTAATAAGATTGCTTTATCCGAATCTCGAGAGCCAGATCCCCAACATGATTGCTTGTTCGAAAACCGAAGAGGCACCGCTCTCCGAACTTTGAGAACTAGATTTCCTTGGATAAAACTTGTCTGCAATCTTCACACGCAACATCAGCTTTCCAGATACCACATACCACTTTTTCAAAGTGCTCTGACAAAGTTAAAACACGTGAATCTTGCAGCTTCCACTACATTGCTATGACTGAGAATGGTAAAGGAACAGCTTTACCACTCCATGTTGGGATAATTCCTATATATGTCGACCTTCATCCTCCACAGCCAGGCAGACCTGCAAATAAAAAAAATGCTCAACTTTTCTTCACATCCGAAAGGGCACTTTCAGCAGAGTCTCTCAAAATACTCAGCTTCTTTTCCCCTCGATAATACCTCTACAAACAAGCCACACCAGAGAAAGAGTATCTTATATCATCAGGGTTAAAAGCAAGAGTATCCCATATCATGCTTTTCCCTGTCTTTTCCTTTGGCCTTGTTCTTACCTGTAAGACAAGGAGAAAGAGAACAATCAGTCAGCACTTGGAATCAAGCTTCTAGTCAGGAACTGACTGCTTGGAACCCCTTGCCTGATTACTTACCTGGCATTGCTCTCGAGTACTCATCTTCAACATCTTATGCTTCGAGATAAGATACCACATATGCCTGAGGAACAGATAGGGTAAGTGAGAAGGATACAAGGAAGCATGTGGAGACAAGTGTAACAGAACACGTGCCGATACATCCACTACTTTGTCAACAGCAAAAGTATCCCATATCATCAGGGTCGAACATACTCTAGATTTGATGAACTTGTTTTGACCCTCAAATTCTTGAGTTGGCCTTATACTCTAGAGGAAACCAAAAAACCCTCCAGCCCAGTTCAAGAATAAGCCTGTGGAAAGTTACTTCTTCAAAAGTAAAAGTATCTCATATCATCTCTTCTCCATTTGCTTCTCCTTATCCTTGTTGTTGTTTACGACACAAGGAGAATGATAACAATCAACCGGAAGCCGAAGTCGAACCTTCAATCCAGGTTGCTTGCTTAGAAGTCTGATTGCTTACCTTGTCTGTTACCTCATTCAGCAAATCTCCTCACTCGGTGACTTGGGGGACTTCTACTATAGGGTTTGTATCGCACTTGACCAAGCCCGAAACTACAAGTAAGCTTCAAGTGAAATTGATGCATTACCTTGTGCATCATCATCGGTTCAAGATACCATCCATGGATGAAGCAAAAGTACTTCCAGAGAAGATGCCACATCTACATATGAGACAGATAAGGCAAGTGAAAATGATACCACACTTCGGTACTTAGAAGTTTCATGATTACTCAATGGCTTGGATCTTGCAAGTCCCCAACCAAGGAGCTTCCCTCACTCTGGAACTTAGGGGAGCACTGTTTATACCATACTTGACCAATCCCGAAACTACTGAGCACCAGTCAACGTTATACCGTCAAGGACCCAGAAGAGTTTCCCTCCAACCAGGAGGCCAATCACAGCGCGACACGTGTCGACATCAGAAGCCAATCATAGCGTGACATGTTTCAACATCAGAAGCCAATCACAACATGACACGTGTCAATGTCAGAATGAAACTAGAAGCTCTCTTTTATAAATAAAGATCATTCTCTCACAATATTTCCTAATGTCATTTGTACTAACTCATTCACTAGTACTCATAAAATGAGAGCTTGAACCTATGTACTTGTGTAAACCCTTCACAATTAATGAGAACTCCTCTACTTCGTGGACGTAGCCAATCTGGGTGAACCATGTACATCTTGTGTTTGCTTCCCTGTCTCTATCCATTTACATACTTATCCACACTAGTGACCAGAGCAATCTAGCGAATGTCACAAACTTAACACTTTCTGTTGTACCAAAGTCCTCATTGATTTTGTGCATCAACAAGTTCAACTTTATGCTTCATTGTACTTCGTTCATTGTATGAGAAAGGACATCTCCTTTGATGTTGATCTATTGGTAAAGATGCAGCACTGGGCCTACACGCAACCACTGAATTGGTATTAAAGACGTTTTTCTGCTACCTTGAAAGTAGGAATGACAATTTTAACCGTTAAACCCGATAACCGTGGATAACCGCCCGAATGGATTGGATTTGGGTATGAAAATTCGGGTATATTTTGGGTATGGGTAAAAACCGTGATTATTATTCGGTTATGGTTTGGATATGGTTATAGGGGTCCCCAATCCGTATCCATCCCTAAATACGAACCGAATAATATATATTGTATATAATATTAAAGTATTAATAAATATATATTATTCACCGAATCCATTACCTTAAGAATACAAAAATTGCATTGTGTGAGTTGCATTTTGTGGAAAAGTTCAAAAGTTTTAATGGTACTTATGGGAGATATCAATGGTACTTATGGGAGATATCAAAAGATCAAATCAAGATTATCAATGTTTAGCTTTAATTTTTATGCTTCACAAGAGCCATTCATTAAATCATTTTATACATCAAATATTTAATGACGAAATTAATATTTGCTAAATTATCATACGTCAATTGAATGAATATATTTTTTTTTATTGACAAAGATGGATATAACTGTTAACCGATGGAGAATCCGATACCTGGTGGGTATGGTTATGGATAATACCCGATGGTTAATTTGCGGTTATGGATATGGTTAGTTTTCGTGGTTTTGGGGATGAATATAGCATTTCCGTCCCCAAGCTGAACCTTTGCCATCTCTACCTAAAAGGTACCACGGATTTGGGCTAATCCTAATGCATCTCGAGAGGATTCGACCCCCTAATCCTCGGAATGATGCTTGCCTTATTTGTTATGCTGATGCTGGTTACTTATCAAACCCGCGCAAGGCAAATCCCCGAATGGTTATATCTTTATTGTTAGGGATATCACAATATCTTGGAGGTCCACAATATGACCTTTGTTGCGAAACCTTTGAATTGTTCCAAGACTTACCTCACTTCACTATGCCATACGTGAGACATGGTTAGGAGTTATTGTTGAGTATATTCGAAGTACTTGCTGTTTTCATCCATCGTTGAGTCCCAACGACGATACATGAAGACTATGTCACATGTATCAACCTGACCAAGACACGATACATCAACAAAGTCAATGCCAAGACATATTACGTCTACATCAGCAAAGCATCAAGAGATTAAAGTCATGCAAGCTGATCCCAGACAACCTTGCTGACCTCTACACGACGTCATTGCCGAAGTCAACCTTCCAAAAGCTTGTCCGAGGAATTGGTATGCCTAACCATTCATATGCAATGCTTGTAGTTCTCATTTGCAAGTTCTGTCAAACTCAAAGGAAGTATCCAGAAGTATACTCACTTGATCTTAATGTACTCTTTTTCCCTACGATTAGGAGCATTTTTCCCATTGGATTTTTGCTACCTAACTAGGTTTTGACGAGGCACCCATCCTGGGTTGGTCATACCCTTGTGAGCTCTTCTACTTGCGTCCAGAAGACGTATAATTTTGAATTAATGCAATTTCTCATTTTTCTCCTTAGTCTATGAGTTTTCATCCCATCTTGGGTTTTACCATAATGAGGTTTTGTGAGTTTTACCTTTTATGTATTCTTCCATTGTTTTGAGACTTGCATCCGCTCATTGTGCCGACGACTTCATCAACTGTACTTACTTCATTGTTGAAGATCTGATGTGTCATTTGTTTGAGTATTTACACACTCAAGGGGGAGTGTTGCAGTTCTATTATATTAGGAATGTGATTATGTAAATCCTAACATATCTAGGATATCTTTATGGGATTCAACCATGTCTCTTATACTAGATATTATCCTATTAGAGTTGTAATCCTATTAGACCCACTCCAACCATGGGCTAAAACCTATAATTCCCCTCCCCCCTCCAAAATCCACTCCAACCCATGACCTAAAATTAACCTAAAACCTAAAACCCAAATGAGGGTCAAATACCAGCCCAACTTTAGTCCACAAAGCAAAGTGGACCCAACAAAAGAGACTGAAACTGGGGCTGTGAAGCCCACTACCCATGCCCTACTCACCTACGCGCTGCACGTGCTAGGCAACTTCTGCTGCCCAACAAACCCACTTGGGGTTGTTCCCTCGGGTGTTAGACCATTAAGTAGCCTAACAACTCGATTTAAATGGGCCGTTGGTTATTCCAATGGTCCAGGTCCAAATTATTATTTTTTTAGTTTTATATTTATGTATTTATTGAATCAAACGGTTTAGATCGAATATAATCAAATCTAACGGTAAAAAAAAAAGATTTAACGGTCCAAATTTAAATCCAACGGCTAAAATAATTTTAAAAAATTATTTAACTTAAATTCAACCAAAAACTCTATAAATACCTATGTATTTGTTCAAACATCCGCACAAAACTCACTTTTCTCCTACAATTCTTCCAATTTTTCTTTCTACCATTTCTTCTCATTTCCAAATTTTTTAAGATGGCAAAAAAGCATGTTAGAGGTCGTAATTGGACCTTTAACGAAGATATTGCTTTATGTTTGACATGGATTTCTGTTAGCGAAGACGGTGTCATCGGCACGAATCAAAATAGAAATGTTTTGTGGGGTAAAATCGTTGATAAGTTCCATGAAAACTCCAACGCCAGTCGAAGGGAAGTTGGTGGTATTTATGATTGGTGGAAGATTATCAACAAAGCGTGCACTTTATGGAAGGGAAGATTGGAGAGAGCCATGGTTGACATGCCTAGTCGAAGGGGCGCCTAAAAAATTATGAGTTTCTTTGTTGATATTTTAGTTGTCATGTACATAATAGTATTTTGCAACTAATTGTTTTTATGTATTTGTTGCATAGGGTGACAAAGCAATGACAATTTACAAGACAAGAACTACACCAAAAAATCAAGCTTTTAAGTTGCATCATGCTTGGAACATCCTCAAGGATTGTCCGAGGTGAGGAACCGATGCGAACCAACAATGTGGAAAATTATTTCATAGTGAAGCCCCACCCCTAAATGATGTCAATGAAAGTGTGAATTTTGCTGACAATGAAGGTGTCGAACAAATGACCCCAACTTCTTTTTTTGCAAGGCCCCTGGGTAGAGATAAGCAAAAAGAAACAAAGAGAAAAGGGAAGTCCCAAGATCTGATACGTGCACAATTTGCTAGCGAAATTGCAAGAATGAACGAAAACCATATCTCTTGGCAAGAAGAATCGGCCCAAATACGTTTGGCCATGAAAGAAGAAGGGGATAGGGAGCAAGAAAGGTTCGAAATTAATTTGATGATGGAGGACCTCGATAAATACACTCCAGAGAGGAAAAAATACTTAAGTGGTAAGCAAAAGGACATTTTACGAAGGAATGCCACAAGGAGTATATTTCAAGATGATGATTCATCTCAAGACTATCACCCCAGTCCATCACTAAGTCGAGATGGTGGGTATCATTATTAAGTTTATGTAGTTTATGAGTTTTCGATTGTATTAAGTTTATGTGGTTTATTAATTGTCTTTTTTTTTTTTTAAGTTTATGTGGTTTATTAATTATCATTTGTATTAAGTTTATGTGGTTTATTAAATGTCGTTTGTATTAAGTTGATGTGGTTTATCATGATTTTCATGTATTGATTTAGTGATTTTTCAAAATTTATCAGAATTTAAATATTTTTAGGTTAAAATGTTCATAAAATTAATTTAGGATAATCTACATTTTTTTTAAAGTTAATTTAAAAAAAATCTTTAATTTATTTTTTGATAATCTCGGGCTAAAATTTTAGAACAAAAGGGTTAGAGCAGAAAACCTGTTTCTGGGCTAAAACCTAAATTTTCTGGGCTAAATATTTTTAGGTTTTAGGTCTGGATTGGAGATGGTCTTAGGGTAAGGAATTGGCCTTCCCTACTACTATAAATAAAAGTACAATGAGGATGTAATAGAACACAGATCTCTCTTCTCTATTTATGCCGCACCCCCTCTATGTTTCTGATATCCATAATTATTCAATAAATTATACCTATGATATAAATAAATAAAATAAACAATTTGAGTGATCCCGAAAGAAAAATAAAAAACCAAATGGGGCCAAACGTTGCGTGGTATTTGTTGGTTTAATAGTAAGAGAACGGGAAGAGAGAATCCCGAATGCTTATATATTACAGATTACCACTTCCCCATCACACACGGCACTCACACTCCATACGTTAATCTAAGCGTAACCAAAATCAGTCTCGCAGTTCTGCCAAATGGGTTTGAAGGTATGCTCTCGATTTTATCCCCTTCCCTTAAACATCGATTTAATCTCATATTATCCGTGAAAATTCATCCTTTCGCCGTTAAATTTACTACTTTTCTTGGGTTTTTTGTAGTGCAATTAGTTCAGATCTGTATTCTAATTTGTTTGTTTTGAATTTGATGAATTTCTAGATAAATCAGCCAGATTTATAGTTAATTATAGTGGGTTCTCTTTAATTTATGTATTTTACTTGTTTTGCATTCATTTGGGCTGAGATTTTGATCCTGGTATAGTGGATCAGAGCTTTCGTAACTAGTGTTTATCACTGTGGCACCAATTAGTTTAGATCCGGTTGTTATTAACGTGCAGATCATCGTCTAATGACGGTTTTCGGTTCTTTTTGCTACATTCTGCTTTGCTTGTTTTCTTGAACTGAATATGAAATAAGGCAGTGTCTGTCTGAGATTTGTGATAAGCAGGTGCAAATCTATTGTCCAATCTACCAAATGTTTGCCAGCTGCCCAAAAAAAAAAACTATTATCTATGAAAAAACATCTTCCGGTCAATCATCCGATCAACTTAGAATTTTATGATTCATAATTTCATATGCATTGTATTGCTTTAGCACTTGTATAATTGCCAAAATCATCGTAATGAAGAGGGTGTATCTCCCAAAATGTTTAATGAATTCAAGTCAGTTTTAGTGTCAAACAAGATTCTAAAAACGCTAGGCACTAGTCGGGTGACTGGCTGGGGCGGACGAGGTGGATTTATGTAAATCTATTATATTTCTTGTAAATAAGTATCAGTTTATACTTAAAATATAAACAATTTCATAATAAACTACAAAATAGAATGACATATATATAATGAAGTATTGGAACATAGTGAAAACATAGAGAACAAGCATATAATGTGTGTTCGTTTAAGCCTACAACAAGTCTCTTACAATTTATTGAAAAAAATAAAATGCAAAATAAAAGTTATCTATTTTTAGTCTAAGTGAGTCGCAACCTAGGCAGGTGCCTAGGTGGGTCTGGGCGGGCTAGGCGGTCTAGGCGGGTGCCTCCACAGGTCTAGGCACCATTTCTTAATTTTCAAACGCCTAGGCATTAATTGGGGCGGTGGCCCTAGCGCCTAGGCGGGGATTTTTAGAAGAGCAGTGTCAAATAGGCAGCTTGGACTTGGAATACTCTGTCTAAAGTTAGCGTGTAAAGAAGCTCTGTATATGGTCTTGTTCTTAAGTTATGCATGTTTATTGTTGGATTGTGAGTTAGTATTAGTAACACCTTAGTAAGAGTAAGGCGTTTCTCCATTTAAGCCTGCCCACTCAGATTTGGCCGGTTATCTGCTTTCTTTTGCGGTAATAATTTGTCACTGCGTGATAGTATTTAATCGTATGATCTACTTCCTACTGTATAATCATTAATCAGTTATGAGCACTGCGTGATGGTATTTAATCGTCTGATCTACTTCCTACTGTATAATCAGTTATGAGCGAATTTCATTGTTTTGACTAGTATTGCATTGACAATAAAATTGAACATGTTTGGTACATGTGGAAGGCGTATCTACCTTCTATTTGATAAAAAATCCACTTGCTTTAATTCTTAGCTTTTACTTGTATTTCCTCATTTATCGATTGTTTGTGTCAATTACAGATGATGAAAATTTATGTACTGTATAATATTTGATGATTTGGTGCCCATGCAGGAGGAGTTTGATGAACATGCTGAGAAAGCGAAGACCCTTCCTGAGTCAACAACCAATGAGAACAAGCTTATCCTCTATGGGCTGTACAAGCAAGCCACTGTTGGAGCTGTGAACACTAGTTAGTATAATGATCCCTGAAAAATACGAGAACGCACTATTTTGTTCTCTCGTTGCAACACAAATTTTCCATTTATGAGATTGTCAACCATCCTCTAAATTTTCCCTTCGCGTTTGTTTCTTTGTGGCTGACTTGCAGGCCGCCCAGGAATGTTCAATATGAGGGACAGAGCAAAGTGGGATGCATGGAAGGCTGTTGAAGGTGATACTTCTGAGCATAATGTTTTATATTATTATTATATGTCAATCTTCTTCGTATGCTCTTGCATAATTGATACTTCTGAGCATATCGTTTATTATTATCATATGTCAATCTTCTTCGTATACTCTAGCATAATTCTAAGGTATAATTTTCGTTCTGGCAGGGAAATCCAAGGAGGAAGCCATGGGCGACTACATTACAAAGGTGAAACAGCTGCTGGAAGAAGCAGGAGCTTCTACTTGATGTTTTCGTATGGTGTTATTTGATTCAAAATAAACTTGTACACTTACGTATTGGTACTCTGTTATATCTAAATGTGTGCGAATGTAACATCCATGGGATACTTTCGGTAGAATGGTTGTACTTTTAGTTGTTTAATTGGAGGGGTTTGCACTGTTAGTGAATTTGAGTTTGCCAATTTGCTTTTACCTTGACCATTAGTAATGCTTCTAAGTATGCTTAGTTGTGTAACAGACTAGCTTTTGGACTCGTGATATTTTTCCTTCCCAATTTTGGAAGAGAGAGGTTTTAATCTGTGCTACGCATTGATTAAATATACTTTCTCATCCCAATTTAGGAAGAGATAAGTTCGAATCTTCACTCTGTATTGATTAAACAGAAGTTTAGTTTTTTAGATTGTTTACACTTGATTACATAAACCTGCACATCCATCAAAATGTTGGTGATAATACAGGATGAACGCTGCTCAGCTCTTTTCTTGTAACGAGTCATTCCTTTCCGTTTATATTTTTTATATAAATCACAGCTTGATGTGTATAAATTGCACAAATGAATTGTTTCGGATAAGGAGAAATGAAAGGGTTCATTTTCCTCAACTTTTTCCATGGACATGGACATGGTAGAAAAAAGTGAAGTTGTAGACCATGATTAGTAATTGCTACGCACCTACCAATAAGATTACAGAGTTTGAAAAGGAAGAAGGTGGTTGACTAATGACTACTCGATTCCCAAAGAAAAAAAATATGATCGACGGGTCAACATCTATCCAACTGATACATAACTGGTTCGAAATTGACGAAACTTGGGAAAGAGTAGTAGCCGGTAAACTAAATAATGTTTGGCTACTTCGAGATGATTTAGAATTCCTTCTTCAAACACTTTGTGCCCGATTCCCAAAATTGTCTTTAAGATTCGAACTGGTAGTGTGCATCATTTGGCAAATAGTATCCTTGTCAAAAAAATTAATTTAAACAAATGTCGATTAGCCAATTCTCTCCAATACATCATAAAAGTTGGAATCCTATGACTTTGGAGTCAAGCATAAAAGTTTTGCATATTGGTTATGTATTGACTCTAAGGCCTCGTTTGGCAGCTCGGACTGTACTGACTATTTCTGTCGGATAGGATAAATAACCACCGGATAGTACTGACTAAATTAGTCGGACGTTTGGTGCAGTATCGGACAAATGACCGTATTATTTATACTATGTTTGGTAATGAACCAGATAGGACAAGGGAAAAAAAAAATTGATGAAACTTTCTTTGTTTGTTGAACTTTTCTCATATTTATATCTATTGAAAACCACACAAATTTTCAAATAACAAAGAAAAATAGTAAATTCCATACATCAAATTCAAAATATTTTCCAATAACATAAAATGGGCTTATATCTATTTAGCCCCAAAACTAAACTATATGTCCATCTAAATTATCACTTGGTCATAACTCTACCTTTTTTTTTCTGGGGCAGGGTGGAATAAAAACCCAACCAGTTTTTTTTATCCAAATAAAAGCTTAATTAAAGTGGGAAAAGCAAAATTCAGCAGTCTAACTGTCTATGTTTAGCAAAACTAGTGAAATATCATAACTTGATCTGCCAACCATTTAGCCCAAATCAAATTAAACTGAGATCCCATATGATACCAAGAGATGCTACCAATGAAATTTCCAGATGATAGAAAATCTAGGAAATTGGGTCAGCCACAAAACCAAAATGCTCTGTTTGGTTGCTCAGAAAATAAGCAAAAGAAAGTAGAACATAGTCATAAGAAACAAAAACCCATTTAGCCAAATGCAAGTGTATGGGACCAAGGTAGAGTTATTTCCATTTTTCTTTCCTTTTATTCAAATCAAACAATTGTATGAGAAGCATAGAAGTCTGAGAGGGCCATGTCAATGCAGCTCATCCCCACCTTCCCAAACAAGGAATCAAAGTCAAGGATGACCCCCACATTCACTGGGATCGTTGTGTTTTGTGCCATGGCTAAGAAAATCCTAAAGAATAACAAGAAGAAGAAGATAGAAGAGACAGGGAAACTGGTAATCTTGGTCATGTTTGAATATCTTGGATGTTTTGCAATTCACGGCATGAGAGACTACGTAGATACTAACTTATATGATGATTATGGACGATGGGATTTGGAAAATTGGAAGAAACCTTGCTTGAATAGCTTGAGAGCTTCAAGTTAAGAAAATTTGATGTTTTGCAAACAATGACAATAATGTTCAAGAAAATCCAACTGAAAACCGCCAAAATATAGAAATATATTCAGGGGTGTAGCTACAAATACCCCGAGATTGCTGTATGATCTGCTATAAAAAGATGGAAAATTCGAAGAAACCTTGCTTGAATAGCTTGGGAGCTTCATGTTAAGAAGACGAACCTGGACTTTAGCCGAGAGAGCAAGCGCGAGAGGCAGAGAGAGGGTCCGGCAAATCTACAATTCGACCCCAACAACAAACCCTAAAATTCGAAATTTGTAATTAAAACACAAAATTACATAATCAATTGCATAATTACAGAGAAAACAATAACTAGATTTATCAATTGAAAGAAAAGTGCAAGAAAAATGGAAGAAGGGGGAAGAACAGAGAGACGGGCGCAACCTGGGAAGAAGAAGAAAACTGGTGGGATTCAAACGAAAAAGAAGACGAAGACGAACCTGGACTTCAGCCTAGAGATCAAGCGCGAGAGGATAGCGTCTGGAGAGGACCACGACCGAGCACGAGAGGACACTGCTTCTGGACAGTGCGTCTGGAGAGGAATGAGACAGCGAGAGGCGCTCCGACTAAATTGTACCAAGGTTTTGGACGGTATAAGCAGTCGGGTATCAAGCGTATTAAGTAGGTGGGCCCGGATTATTTAATCCGGTGACTATCTAATACGAACGGACACCAAACACTGTATTCCGTATTATTAGTCCTATCCGTTGTCCTATCCGATGTACCAAACACGGCCTATCCGTTGTCCTATTCCGTATTATTAGTCCTATCCGTTGTCCTATCCGAGTCATACGATTGCATTTGACTACAAGGGTTATATTTGATTCCTTTTTTATGTGCATTGGGATGATATAACATTAAAGTTAAATTTGATTTCAAAATTAACTTCATAACTTTTAATTATTGGATTGGAGATGGCTTAATACAAAGTTTAATAAGTATCTAGAATCATCAATCTATAAATGGATGTTAGTAGTTGGGTTTCATGCTAGTGGAAGTGGTGGTGGCATCAAGGGCAGATGTATAATGGAACCAAAGGTGGGTCCTAGGACCACCAGAGTTCGGGAAACACGCATGTGAAAGTCCTCTGGAGACCCTTCGAATGTTTGCTATAATCCCTTTTGTGCCCACAAAGTACTTGATTTAATGTTTGTTAGGCATATCTCAGTAAGTTGCGTTGACAACACTCGACAAAAGCTCTCGATAGTACTCATCAGATTGTCGATATCTGTTGACATGCAACATGGTCCGGCTGACAAAAATAAACCTTTGTGAATAAATTGAATTTGTTTTTTTAACGCTTCACGCTCTGTTTCTATCTAAAAAACTTGGACCTTTAACACTAAGACCCCCCAAAGTTCAAATTCTAGATCCGCCACTAAGTCACGATGGTCATGATGGCAACGATAGTGATGACAATGACGGTTGTTGGATGGTGATGGCTGCAGCAGTAGCAATGATAATGGTGGTGCTCATTGTTAGGTGGTGATGAAGACGACAACAGTGGCAGTCATTGCCTTGCCCATGCGATGGTGATGGCGGAGATGATGGTGGCAGGATTTGTGGCAATGGTAATGGTGGTAGCGGCACATCCGCGGTGGGCGTGTAAGAAGAATAATGGTGATGGTGGCATAGTGTTCAATATTTTTTCCTATGCTTATGGTGCAAACAAAGAAATTGTTGTATGATTTAATATTATATGTCCAAATTCTATATATTTCTTCATCTTCATCGCAATGAAGAGTTATAATCTTAAAATCCCAATTGAAAACACCGCTCTAATTACCTTTAATACGACTTTCTGATTTTGTTTTGACTGTTGTGATGAGTTATTGAAGGCCAAGAAAAAACACAAAAAGAAACAAAAGAAAAAGAGAATAAAAATGGAGAAGATATGCAAGTCGAGAGACCTACTAAACAAACGGATATCTAGAGATTTAGTATTCCCTTACACGAGAAGCGCCGTCTCTAGCCAGAATACCTTCAAGATCTCCGATGATTCTGGCCAACCATATCTCCAAATTTCTTTGGATTTCTTTCAAGTTGTTTCTAATGGAATCTGAACACCGTCGTGTGTTGTGTTTGGGCTGGTTCCCCAGCTCATCTCCATAAGAACTCTTCCCAATCTCCGTTTATACTGCCATCAACTTCTGTCCAGTTTCTGTCGCACGTTGTTGAAGTCTAAATGATTCGAGTAAAAATTCTGTTTGTCGTTGCGTACGAAACTCTGGACTGAGTGTAGGTTCGGAGGGATCACTGCCTTGCTGCAAAAACAAGAAAATTTAGTGAGCAACACGGCCCAATAGGGGGCGACTTCATCCCACATGTACACGGGGTGCAGCGATAACTAAGTGTACGACATCACCTAAGAGATGTCTTGGGGTCAGCTAATTGGTGTGCTTGAGGCATAGTCACAGCAATACAACTTTGTTAACTTCAAACTAACGAAGCAGTTGCTTCTCATTTATAAAGAACCTCCTGTTTCATTCCTTCTGCTCTCCTTTTTTTTCTTCAGTTGTACTATCTGTTGTTAATGGCGGATTTCAACTTTATTAGCGTTCCAATATAATCAGGATTATCAGAGGTGTCTTACTTTTGTTTTTCTTTCTGTTGTAGTACTTTCTTCTGTTAATACTTGGGCTCTCTACAACGTTTAACAGACGATAAAGTGGCATAACAAAAGTAAAACATGGAACATAAAACATTACCATTCTTCTGCACAGATCATCAATCTTCCCCGCAAGAGCTTGATACCTCTTGGCCTGCTTCCTCATCAATGAAGGTAACTTTGAAATATCATTCTTTCCAACAGTTTCCAAATTCAGTAATTCCAGTTCAAGTAATTTTAGCTTAGAGGATATTCTTGTCGACTCACCATCTAGCTTCCAAGGCGACTCCCTAGGAAAGAAAGACGTGTTGATATTTAAGTTGCTGCAGAATATTAACTAGAAGCCTTAGAAATGATCAGTAAGTAGGTTGGCCGATATATACCTTAGTACAAAATGCTTCATGTGAACGGTTCAAGGGATTCATATTGTACATCCTGCATAAGGAGGAGAACGGATTAAAACAAGTTCGAACCTTTCCAATTTGATAAATTCGGAGAAGAGAAAATACGCCAACATAACTCAATAAAAAACTCAAGCAGCAAAGCAGTGAAAAAAGACCACATTGAATTGCTTTTAATAGTTTCCAATTACATTTGACGTTTGATGGCTCAGATGGAAAGTATTAAAAAGCAATTAAGTTAAACTTCCATTTCAGAACACAAGAAGTCAGAACAAATAAACAAATTTGAGGAGACTTGATGGAAAAGAAAAAGACAAAATTTCTTCTCTTTTATTTCAGTTTTCCAAAAAAACTGGAACAGTTGATCAAATCATTGCAGAGAATATTGGTGTCCAACTTCATTACAGCGATAAGTGCCAAACAAAAGGGTAAACTTGAGATGCCAAGTTACACAGTTTTGGGATAACAATTCGCTTTCCAGATAGAACCAAACACATGCCTTGTAAATTGCAACTTGTTTGCTAGTGGTGATGAAGGAGACAACGCACCTCAGTATCTGGCAAAGGATTTGAAGATGATAATAATAATAATGGATTAAGATTTAGTCTTTTTTTTTTTTTTTTTTTTTTTGTTATGATCATCCAGATGCCAAATTGAAATGAAATCGAAGTTCCAATGTGTGAAAGTGATGGAGGCAAACCTGCCAGAGCTTGGAAGCACCAGCTACCAAGTGGGAGTTGAAGCCGAAGCCAACGACATTGTCATAGACAATGACTTCCTCCTTGCCTCGGTGCTGGTGGCGGTGACAGTGGTTGTCGCCGTCAACCTCAGCCTCAGGTCCTCCTCCGCTCCTGGTGGCCATGAAACCAATCATGTCGTCCCTCTCCTCAACCACCATCTCCAAATCATGAATCTTGGTTGTTCGTCTTAAGGAATATCCAGTGAGGACGTTCCCTGGCCAACGAGCACACAACTCACCAAGAGATTGGCGCTGGTTGATGTTGTTTGTCGGGCTTCTGCTTATTGGCGGGCTGTAAGAGAATGACAGAGTTAATTCTGAAAGGTGCCTTTGTGGGGCCTTAGGTATAGGCCTTGAGGCTCACAATCAAAATTAACTTTAAGTACCCAGGCATGCCACTGCCATCTTTAGCATGACAGATGTAAAACCGATGTTAAGTTTTATTGTATATATATGTCCGAGAGACCAAGTTGGTTATGAAAGGTGCATTTGTGGGGCCTTAAGTGTAGGCCTTGAGGTTTCCTGTCAAAACTAACCAAATACTTGAACATATATTGGTTGTTTCATTGTTGCAGAAGTATCACAACCGTTATACTTTAATCGCCCGAGCCCGCAAAGCAGAACGAATTCAGATAGGTGCCTTTGTTGGGCCTTAGGTATAGACCTTGAGGCTTCCTATCAGAGTTAATTCTATACCAAAGCGTTCTGTAGCAATCATGATATAACAGAAATAAAACTAGAGAATAAGCCAATTACTTTCGCCCCAAGTAACTTCGGACTTCTTGTTATCAAGGATTATCGTGGATGGGTTAAGTCCACATAGGGTTCTTTTTATGCCTTGAGACCAAGGACTTTTAATTGATCAATCTTGTCTGCTCGAATGGTTAGAACTTAGAAGTCTTTTAATCATAAACTGGCTAGAAATAACTTGGATGCAGATGGAAATATACATCATATTACTAGATATATGAATGAAAGACAAAAAACAAATGAGGTCGGGCAAGGTTTCACCTTGTCGGGAAGGCTGATCGTCTTGCAACTTCCTCTCTTTATGATTTACAAAGGGTTTGAATGCTAGAAAGGGAGATTGGAAGATGAGTTTACATGAGGGAATCGATACTACAGCAAGATTTAAACAGGGTAGCAGAGCTTTTACAAAGGCTTTCTGGTGAAGGTTGATCCCGAAAAGGATGAAGGCTTGGGGGCTGACTACAGCTTTGTGAAGGCAAATCTGGTTTAAGCAGAGTTTGTGTTTGTATTTGTTTGTTTGATTGAGTGTCCTTGTCTCTGATTTTTCTTCCTCCTTTTATAGACGATTTGGCTTGGCTGCCTGCAGTATTGATTTTGCCCGAATGCATTTGAAGGGCAATGACTCATCAACTTTTTACTTGTACTGCCATTGTAAAGTACTTTTGGGCTGATTAGCTGGCTGGTCTACGCCACTTGACCTCTAGGTAGGTGAGTAGGTGGTTTGAATGATTTGCACTTGGTCGGGAAATAAGCTTATTCTTTTTCTGGGCTTCTGCTGGGCCTTGGACTTTTCCTTCTTCTGAACCTTCTTTTGGGCTAACCCCTTTTTAACCCAAAGTTCAAGTTTTATCCCAAACACTGGCATTGGAATCGTCCTAGGTTTTCTCCACCTCCAGAATCTTGGCATGGAGGTGGGCGATTTCTTGGTGGGCGTTGTCGATCTGGTTGAGCATCCGTTTCTCCTCGGCTTGCTAAGCGTTGCGGTGGCTGGCGAAGATCTCGACGACCCTGGCATTGGCTTTGGAGTCCTCTTTTCGCCTGGAAGTCATGAAGCTCACTTGCTCTTCCGCCTGCCATAACAGCGCAGAGAGCTTACCCACTTGGCTCTGGAGCTCCTGGAAGTTGTCGGGAGCTAAAGCCAGGAAAACACCTAGGCTCAGGCCAAGGTAGGAGCAGAATAGCTTCTTCGTAGCATCATCATCATCATCTTCTTCTTCTAATTGCTGTTGTTGTAGTTTGTGCCCGTTTTCAGCCATAACTAGTGCATGTAGGCTATAGGAGAGAGATAGAGAGACAGAAAGAGCGCAAGATATTTTGTGTTGGGGTTTTGGGAAGTGAGTCGCTTTTTGGTGTGTGCGATGGACAAGGATTGTCTATCCTTCGGTTAGGGGTGGTTTCAAAAAAATGAAAACAAAAAAAAACCGAAAGCCAAACCAAACCAAAACCGAAAAAACCCAACCGAATTGAAAATATCGAACCGAACCGAATTCTTTTGGTTCGGTTCGGTTTTAATGATCTAGAAACCGAACCAACCCGAACCGAACCAAATTAATTAAATTAATTTTTTTATTTAATTATTTGTTTTGGGTATTATTTTCTAAACCCAATTTGTAAGTTAAAATGTGCTAAACCCAATGTGTTGCCAAACTTTAAGCTCAAAATATAAAAAAAAGGCCTATAAAAACTCTAAACCCTAACCTATTATTTCTCCCCCATATAAGGTTCCGGAACCAAACCTCCTCTTGAAGAACCTACTTCCATCTCCATAGCACTGTCTACTTCTGCCCTAGCTTTCTTTTCCAAATCTACTCTCATATAACATGTAACATAATCCATAAACATTTATTTCAGGTAGATTACTTGCGTAATTTGTTATGGAAAAGAATCCAACACACACTAAATAAATCCACCCACGCATTACTTTTACTAATCAAGTTGTCAACATGTAGTTACAAGCAAACAACCCTGATCTTTGAACAACATTATACAATTTAACTTTTCTAAGTCATTTGTACGATTTTTGTGTTATGAGGTTGTTAGTTTGGACTTTGGAAGACTTGATTGATGATTTTAGTTCAACTTTAAATGTTTATTTTCATTGTCTTTGATTCTAGTTAGAATGCTTATGTTATGATTGTGTTGGAAATGTTAAAATTTAAAATTTCAATGTTTTTCATTTTTTGAAAAAAAAAAACAAAAAACCGAAACCAGACCGAAACCGAACCGGAAAAACCAAACCGAAAAAAATAAAAAAAAATGAACCAAACCGAAATTTCGGTTTTGGCAAAAAATCGAACCGATTTGAACCGAACCCACCCCTACTTTCGGTGTCCTCCGTGCCCTCCTGTTTTGTGTAGTCACAATTAAGTCACGTTAATATTTTATATTGTTTTTTTATAGATATAATAAGACAAAAATAAATAGTAATATAAAATGTTGATGTGGCTTAACCGTGACTATACAAACAGAAGGGCACGAGGAGGGCACCGAAAGTGGAGGGCAGACAATCCTTGTCCGTGTGCGACTGTGGGTAACAGAGGACGATAGGGAAAAAACGGCTTTTGGGGGTTGTGATTGTGCGAGTTTGGGAAGGAAGAGAAGACACTCGCTTTTTGCTTTTGGCACTACGGTTGGAGTCTACCTCTACCAACTTTGATGGGTTCTTAACTGGTGTTATTGTACTCATTAAAATTAACAGGTCAAATAATCTGACCCATTGAGAAAAAGGAAAAATTTAAATTAACGGGCCGTGTCGTACATTGTTCTTTATTATTGTAACTATTGTCGTTAATGGTTATTTCTCATTCTTTGTCAACGTTACATCGCTGTAAAATATGTTTGTGAACATTTTAACTAAAAAGAATTCAAATTCTGGCACCAAATCTTTATTCTTCACAAAAACATAACTTGAATTGCTTCATTATTAGATTATATCCTGGCAAATTGATTAGGTACGTAGTTTGGCACATAATGAAAAAAATTAGGGTTCATATATTGTAATGTGTTAACCCTGTTCTTGTTTTTATTTTTTTATAATTAAACTAGATCAATGGTGAAAATATAAGAAATAACTAGGGACATAGAAAGATGACATTAGCTTACAATTAATTAAAAAAAAATGATTCAATACCTAAGGAACAAAACATCAACTTAATACTTACTTTAAAAGAATGAGAAATTAGGTTCTCATCCCTATTTTTTCTACTCCATTGATTAAGTCTTTATTCCTTTTCAATTTTTAATCAAGGTCCTTAAGTTTTATTAACCTCATCAATTATTTCAATAATAAAATATTTACATGTCAAGATAATTAAATTTATTTTTTTCAATTAAATTATATTTCTAAATATATTCATTTAGTGTTTAGAAACTTTACCTTTGGTATATTTATATTTATGGCTAAACTTTGTACCATATATTTCTATTTTTAGTTTGTACCCATTTTTAATTTGCAATCTTTTTTTTTAAATTATACCAATTTTCTTTTCAGTTTCAATTTGTATTCATATATTAATTTCTTTTTGTGCTCATATTTTTTAAACTTTTATTTGTAATCATGATTTTTTAAACTTTTATTTGTACCCGTAATGTATTTATAATGTACCCATTTTTATTTAAAAATGTATCACTTTGTTACATACCAAATGTACCAATTTTTTTTGTTTTGTAAGTATCATTCCTTTTATGTAAAATGTATCTATTTTTTAATGTAAAATCTATTTATTTTTTTAATCTAAGATATACCCGTTGTTTTTCTTTATATAAAACGTACCTCTTGTTTTATATATATATATATATCTATATATAAAATGTGCCCAATTTTTTGTACGTGCAATGTACCCACATTTTTATATAAACGTACCAATTTTTTATATGTAAAAATGTACCCAAAATTTTATTACATAAATGTACTCACATTATATGTGACGACCCGTCCCTAATTTTCCTATGTAATTTCTCCCCGAGTATGTATTTTGACGATTATGCTCTTATGGGCAAGTGACGTGGACGTATTCGTATCGCTTTTATTCTATTTTTCGCTATCGTATCTAAATTGTGCATGTCGTTACGGGTGAACGTAAATTTTTATTAGTGTGAAAACACTATCCTGGATAGATTTTCGATACTCTTTTCAGTAGAAAATCTAAAACTCTATCCCTAGCTTTTGCCTAGCCCATCCCGTGCACCCTTCTTTATTATTCACTCTCTCACCAATCACATCTCCCCCTCATTTATGTCCCCCAATCAGAAAAGAGAAAAAGGAACTCTCTTTCTCTCTCTTCTTTCTCTCCCTCTCTCTCGTATGCTATCTCTCTCTGCAAAACCTTCAAACGAGTTTCAAAGCTCACAGATCGAACCCAAGAACCTCGTTTTCGTGTTCGTCTCATCCTCATGAACACAACTCTGTTCTTGAAGCCTAGAATATACGAGTTTTCAACGTCAAACTCGGGCAAACTGAGTTCGACGTGTTTTCGAGCGAGTTAGGGTGTTTTGAAGCTTGGGGAAACTTCTATGCAACTCCTCGAGGCTCCTACAACAATTTGGGAGAAGTTTGGAAGTAAAACGATTGAGTTTCGATGAGTTCACTTTTGGCCGAAACTTTCGAGGCTTTTTCCGGCGAACTCCGTCCACTTTTTAGACTCTAAATAGGTATAACACGATTCTACTCTTCATTAGCTTCAAATCCATATATAGTGCGTCGAAAATGGTTGAGAAATGAAGGAGAATAGTGAATTTGAAAATTTTCCAGAAATTCGACGAAAAACCGAGTTGCAGACGGCGAGGCTCACCGGAGAAGGAGACGGAATATTCCGTCAGAGTTGACGGAATATTCCTAATGGCGTCAGGTAACACCGTTAATGTCTGTTAGCTTTTAACGGAATATTCTCGACGAACGTTAGGCATTGGCCAGCACGTGGGGTGCGTCTGGCCGTGCTCTTGACGGCGCGTGGGGGCTCATGAGCCATCCAAAAATGTTTCTGAAAATTTGGGAATGTTTGTGACGTTGAGTAGGTCACGATGGTAGATTTAAACCCTAGGTTTGAGCAAACTATGGGGGTTTTATTTTGGTTTCCGTATATGTGCTTTAATTAATTTTATTTTAGTTATTTCATATATAGGGGAAACGTATCCTGATGACATTCGAGGCTAAGCTAGGCTCGGGGGTTACGACCCAGCGACGTACTTGTGAGTGGGCAGTTTATTTTTATCTATACATATTTATAGTTTCCAGAATTACATAAATACATCACTTTGCTTATATTGCCAAATAATTGAGAACTGCGATATAATTGTGATAAATGCTGTTATATGGTTGAGATATTATTGTCATGAGATTCATACATATCTGTACATGCTCATCTTGCTGCACCTTGGTGTTAGTACTCACCCCAGGTCCAGTCCTTCACGTGTATGTTCATATTGCACCGTTCGCTCGTCATGGATCCAAGTTAAGTGCCAGTCCTGTCGGGTAGATTGCATTAGGTAATTCGACTTGTATGTGATGTGCTTTTGCACCAGTCTTCACGTGATTGTAGTACTAGAGCATATTGATTACACCCAGTCCTGTTCGTGTCAGAAACTATCTGTTCGAACTTGTGTGTCAGCTTAGATGGATGAGCACTTAGTTATACTTGATTATCACACGATTATTACTGTGACATTTGATACCATCATTACTTGGCATATTCCTGGTTATATTACTGCTATAATATTATCGAATTATTGTTTATACACCAAAGTAGTATGTTTTAAGGAAACTATACTTGTTTTATGGTGAGGGGTTAGTATTTTCAAAGTTAAAGGTTTTCTTATAAGCATTGTTTTGCTGACCCACTCAACTTTGTTTTTTCACCCCCCTAGGACCTAGATAGCTGTACTCTTTGTGGCACTCGAGGAATCCTGGCAGTTCTGACATTTCCTTTTGTTTTAGACGTACGAACTTATCACTATTATGTAATAAGTGTACTTTGGTTGTTTTGACTACTCTTCTGTAGTCTCACTGTCTATGACGCTCTGAATATTTGTAGTGGGTTCAACCCACGATTGCGCACTCTTTCACTTTTAGTTCTAATTAGTTTTAATTTCATTCACTTTCTGCATCACTTACCCTTATGGTTACGTCACCTCACGGTGATGGCCAGCATGCTTCAACCTTTCCAGGTCAGGGTGTGTCATTATTAAAAAAAAAAAAAAAAAATATATATATATATATATATATATATTCTAAAATGCACCCATAAGCAATTTTTTTGTTGTGGAAACCCATAAGCAAATTTCAATAATTAAATTGGTGGTGTAAATGAAAGAAAAATAACATTTGAGTATTTATTGATATTATTACATTTCTTTTATTATTACGTCATTTATGTGGAGAGGGACTTCAATCTAAAACCTAAAATGCATAAGGTTTGTTTTATAACAATTAGGGACCAGGGACTGCAACTAAACTATACCTTAAAAGAAATACATTGCTCTACATAATTTAAGATGGCGGTGATGAAGGTGGTGCTGGGTGGTAGTCATCATCAAAGTTTCTAATACGAGCTGCCCATTTTTCTTTTTATCTTTTTTTTTTGTATGTACTCAACGCCCTTGAATCTGGACTTATGTGGGAAGTATCGGCCAACATTGTCACATCTCGACCCAGCCTCGACTCCGCCGTAGCATGATATTGTCCGCTTTGGGCCCTGGCCATGCCTTCACGGTTTTGTTTCTGGGAACTCACACGAGAACTTCCCAGTGGGTCACCCATCCTGGGAATGCTCTCGCCCAAACTCGCTTAACTTCGGAGTTCCGATGAAACCCGAAGCCAGTGAGTTCCCAAAAGCCCTCATACTATATAGAGGTGGGCATGTACATATAAGGCATAGATGATCCATTCCCCTGGGCGATGTGGGATCTAACAATCCACCCCCCTTAGGGGCCCGACGTCCTCGTTGGCACACTTTCGGCCAGGGATTGACTCTGATACCAAATTGTCACATCCCGACTCGGAGTCCACCACATCCTTGGCTCCGCCTCTGCCTAGCACGATATTGTCCATTTTAGGTCCCAGCCATACCCTCACCGTTTTGTTTCTGGGAACTCACACGAGAACTTCCTAGTGGGTCACCCATTATGGGATTGCTCTCACGCGTACTCACTTAACTTCGGAGTTCTGATGGAATCCAAAGCCAGTGAGTTCCCCAAAGGCCTCGTGCTATATGGAGGTGGGCATGTACATATAAGGCATAGAGGATCCACTCCCCTGGGGGATGTGGGATCTAACCAAACTAACACACCCCGACTGGAATCGAGGCATGTTGGCCGTTACGTGAGGGTGATGTAGCCATGAGCGTAGAGCAAAAGTGATAGTGATATGAAAATGTGAGTAATTAAAAACCAAAACTAACTGATTTACACTAAGATAACTATAAAAGTGTGCAGAGGTGTTAAAAGTAGTAATGCAAGTACTCAGAGCGTAAGTAACCTAAGTGCAGTCCAACAGGCTAAGTATTAATTATACAAGACATGAAAGAGATTCCTACATTAATTGAAGTCTGTCAGAACCACCATAGAGTCCTCATAAGCCACCAACACGTACGTCTAATTAGAACCTAGAAGGGTGCAAAACAGAAAACGTGAGTGGGCAAAAACAAAGCTTTTTAAAACCATTTCTCTTTCCAAACATAATAACACCTTACCGTAAAACCTGTATAATTTCCCAGAAAATAATAATACATACGTATGTAGAAATTATGCTCGAGAGTAGTGAAAACCAAGTATATGCCATGTCAAGCATCTCAACAATGAAATAAGTAAGCCAGGTAAAATAAATCAATGTAAACTGATATGTCAGCCGGAGTCACCCAACATGACCTGTACGGCTGAACCTATAGCTCATCAACCAATTCCTACACATGAGTCGGAACCACTTAATGTGGTATGTACGACAAGCCGGGTGTAAATAGATACGCTTAAGTGCTACGATCACGTGAAGGTTGTGCGAAGTATCGCAAGTCACCTACGAGTCGGAACCACCTAATGTGGTCTGTACGACAAGATGGCACCTGCCTTGGATCCAAGGTGGGCGTGTGGTGCGGGAGGTGAACGATCACGTGAAGGCTAGGTCCTAACCTCAGGCGGAGCACTAAAACCAGGGTGCAAGATAATGAGCACTAAATGCATCTAAACATAACCATACATACTGCAATGACTATCATCAGTATGCACTCACCTGAAGCTTACCTGGGCATCCGCAGCGTCATGCAATAATATGCATATCTATACTAATGCACATGCTAAAATGTAATGCAATTGACATGGCATTTATAAACGTAAATCCATTTAAAATAATTTCTGGAAAAATGGAAAACATATATACATATATATAGAAAACCAAAAGCTCACTCACTGGTATGTAGCAGGGTCGTAACCTCCGAGTCTCGCCTGGCTACGCTCGTCCTCTAGAAACTTCTCACCTATATGCGAAACAACTAATTTAATGTTAATTCTAAGCACATAACCAAAACCGTGTAATAACTTCTCATACGTTGCTCAATTAGGATGTTCAAATATACCATTGTGGCCTACTCAACACCGCGAGCATCCCCATATTTTTAGAAAAAAAATTCTGATGTCTCAAACGCCCTCACACACAGGCACGTGCCTAGCAGGCTTACGGAATCCCTAACGGTATTAGGAAATATTCCGTTAAATAGAAGCATTTTTCGTTTAAAAACTAACAGAGTTACCTGACGCTGTCAGTATATTCCGTCAAAGTTGATGGAATATTCCCTTTATTGTCCAGTGGCTTGGCCAGAGCTGCTGTCGACTGCCGTATATTACACCAGAAACTGGAAAATTTTAAAACTTCAATATCTCCCTTGTTTCTTCACCAAAATTCACAAATTTTCTATAAATTTGAAGCTCTCAACAAGGAGAACATAATCTTACCTATTTGAAATCCTAAAACCGATGGAAAACGACCAAAAAAATTCTTGGAAAAATCGGCTAGCTCTGCAATTCCACAATCGTGCTTATTCCGACGTCCAAACTTCTCCAAAACTAGTCTAAAATGCTAGGGAAGTTGAGTAAGTACCTTACTAAGCCTCAAAACCAAGTGAATCACCCACGATCACGTTGAAGCTATTTTAGCTCTTCAACATAATTTTTGAGTTATGGGGTTTTCGAGATCAACTCACTTAACAAATGGTACCACAAGATTCTAGAGCTCGAGATAAGTATGATTATAGAAACCTCAAGTTCGATCTGTGAAGTTTGATGGAGTTTGAAGGTTGGAGGACTTAGTTGTACGGACGGGAAGGAAAGATAGAGAAGAAATGAGGGAGAAGAGTTTGCACATGTGTGTGTGTGTGTGTGTGTGTGTGGTCACAGGTTGGCCAAAAAAAGAACAAATCTCATGCCCTAATTGGGCTATAGGATTTAAGGCTTACACAAAAGAGTCCAAAAGAAAATAAACTATCCCAAAAATTTGATTGGGCTCCAAGTTGTAGGAATTAAATTGATTGGTGACTAAGAAATAGTCAACCTAAGAATATCCTTTCTCCCATTTACCAAATCATTTGCTTGTACAATTTAATTACATCAGCGAGAAAAAGAGTTTAAAACTATATACATACATCCACATCACTAAGCCTCAAGGACATAATTGTCACTTTCACACATTCAGGGAGAAAATATATATTTATTTGGGACGGGTCATCATAACCTACCCCCTTAAGAAAATTTCGTCCCTGAAATTTCTGTACATTAGCATAACACATATTAATATCCATAAAATAGCCGTGGATATAAATGTTGCATACAATCATTCGTCTCCCAAGTGGCTTCTTCCATTGAATGGTTCATCCATAAAACTTTCACCATACACACAGTCTCGTTCCTAAGAACCTTATCCTTCCAGTCTAAAATCGTCACTGGCTCCTCGTCATATGTCAAGTTTGGATTAATTTGGAATGGTTGAGGAGGTATCATGTGTGATGGTTCAGAGACATAATGATGAAGCATAGAGACATGAAAAACGTGGTGCACCTTTTATAGCTCTAGAGGTAACTCAAGTCTAAAAGAAACTTCACCAACTCCTCGGTGATCTGGTACGGTCCAATGTAGCGAGGACTTAACTTACCCTTTTTACTGAATCGTACTACGCCCTTCCACAGAGATAGCTTCAGAAATACCCAATGTCCAACTTTATACACCCTATCAGTGGCGTGTTTATCGGCAAGGCTTTTCTGTCGATCTTGGGCCGCTTTCAGGTTAGCTTTAATTACCTGAATATTTTAGGTAGTCTCATCAACAATCTCAGGGCCCACTAACACCCTTTCAGCAACTTCTGACCAACATAGAGGAGTACGACATGACTTACCATAAAATGCCTCAAAAGGTAACATCCCAATACTAGAATAGTAGCTGTTATTATAGGCAAACTCAATCAAATCCAAATGCTTATGCCAAGTGTCGCCAAAATGCAGCACTGAAGATCTCAACATATCTTCTAGCGTTTGGATAGTTCTTTCAGATTGCCCGTTGTTTGCGGATGATACACCGTACTATAAAGCAATCTCGAACCAAGAGCTTTCTAGAAAGACACTTAAAGCTTAGAAGTAAACATAGGATCCCGATCAGAAATAATACTAATCGAAACCCCATGGTATTTAACAATCTCTTATATAAATAACTCAGCTAATCGGCATAAAGAATAGTTCTCTAGAACAGGTATAAAATGTGCTGACTTGGTAAGCTGATCCACTATCACCCAAATGCTATCATAACCATTTCGCGTACGAGGAAGTTTATACACAAAGTCTATAGTAAAATCTTCCTATTTCCACTGTGGTATGGGAAGTGGCTGCATTAATCCAAAAGGCTTCTTCCTCTCAGCTTTGACTTGCAGACAAACCACACAGTGACTCACATATTCATCAATCTCTCTTTTCATGCCAGGCTAGTAGTAGAAAGGTCGAATAGTATGATACATCTTGGTACTCCCAGGATGCATCGCATAAGCCGAAACATGCACCTCATCAAGAATATCTTTTTTTAATTCTTCGACATTAGGCACATACATTCGGTTACCTTGCATCAACAGACCATCAGAATCCCTAATCCTGAGATCTTTCTTTTTCCCCTCTGAAACTGCATGAATTAACTCCTGAGATTCCTCATCATTCATTTGAGCCTCGAGTACACGATCTATCAAAATTGGTCTGACCCGAAAACTGGCAAGTAGGGTTTTTTCCCGATCTATGACTCCTAAATCAACTCCAGTAGATATCAATTCTGTGAGAATAGGGACACGACAAGTAGGTAGAGCATTAAGTCGACCATATGATTTCCTACTAAGTGCGTTTGCCACTGTGTTCACACGACCAACGTGATACTCAATTGTGCAATCATAATCACTGAGCAATTCTATCCACATCCGTTGTTGAAGGTTAAGGTCTTTATGGGTGAAAAAGTATTTGAGGCTTTTATGATCTGTGAAAATCTTGCACTTTTCCCTATAAAGATAATGCCTCCAAATCTTCAAAGCAAAAACAATGGTCGCCAAGTCAAGGTCATACGTAGGATAATTCATCTCGTGAGGCTTCAATTGTCGTGAAGCATAAACAATCACCCTACCATGATACATTAACACACAACCCAAGCCATTCAAAGAAGCACAAGTATAAATATCAAAGTTACCATTGTTGTCCGGAAGTGCTAAAACAGGTGCATGAGTGAGGCAATACTTTAACTGCTGGAAACTTCGCTCATAATCATCGTCCCATTCGAATTTAACCTTCTTACTAGTTAACCTCGTTAATGGTAGAGCTATAGCTGAAAAATATTTCACAAAACATCAATAATAACCAGCTAGGCCCAGAAAACTCCATACTTCCGTAACAGTGCGAATATGTTCCCAATTTTCAACTGCAGCTACCTTCTGAGGATTCACAAGAATACCCTGAGCTGAAATCACATGCCCAAAAAATGCCACTTGATCTAACCAAAAGTGGCATTTGCTAAACTTAGCATATAATTGGTGTTCTCTCAATTTCTTCAAAACCAGAGTGAGATGTCAAGTATGCTCTGCCTTAAACTTAGAATACATCAAAATATCATCAATAAAGACAATAACAAACCTGTTGAGGTATGGCTTAAATACTTGATTCATCAGATCCATAAAAGATGCAGGTGCATTTGTTAACCCGAATGGCATCACGAGGAATTTGTAATGACCATATCAAGGCCTAAAAGCCGTCTTAGGGACATTTTCACTTCTGATCTTTAATTGATAATACCCAGACCTCAAATCAATCTTAGAGAACACGCAAACACCTCGAAGTTGGTCAAATAAATCATCTATACGCGGCAACGGATAACGATTTTTAATTGTTACCTGATTCAGCTGTCGATAATTGATACACAGCCTCAAAGTCCCATCCTTCTTCCGTACAAATAAAACTGGAGCTCCCCAAGGTGAAGTACTAGGCTGAATGAAACCCTTATTAACCAATTCCTGCAACTGGGTTTTCAATTCCCTCAACTCAGCAAAAGCCATTCGATAAGGAGTTAAGGAAATAGGATATGTACCTGGAATTAAATCAATAGTGAACTCTACTTCTCTATCTGGTGGTAATTCAGGTAAATCATTAGGGAAGTGCCTAACTACCCGTACATCCTCCACACGGATAGGAGTATCCTCATTCAATACCACGTGAGCCAAATAACCCTAACAACCTTTCCTTAGTAGCCGTCTAGCCCTCACAACATAAATAACGCTGTGTTTCAGTCCACTACGCACACCTACATAAGTAACCACATGCAAGCCCCGCCTATGGAAAGTGACTGTCTTTTCGTAACAATCTAATTTGGCACGATTGTAATGTAACTAATCCATGTCCAGAAGAACATCGAAATCAACAATATCTAATGGAACAAGATTAGTTGGCATAACGATGTCCTCCACCAGAATAGGACTTCCTTGATATGCCCAGCTAACATAACATGTCTCACCCCTAGGCAAAGAAAACTCTAATTCATAACCAAGAGGTGTAAGGTAGGGTTGCGTCTTTTGAGAAAACGTATGAGAAATAACCGAGTGTGTGGCACCATAATCAATTAATACTCCAGCAAAATGGCTAAGAATATTCAACATACCCATAATAAGATCAAGATTACTCTACACATCCTGCAGAGTAATGTGGTGAACATAACCTTGTGGCTGCTGCCGTCCTCCACGACCTCTGTTAGCTTGATTTCCACGTCCCTACAAACCATGTCCGTGAACAGGCTGATTAGACTGCCTTGATGATTCTGCACTGCTAGAAGCAACCTCAACATTCTAGGACTGTTCTCTAGGATACCACTGTGATCCACTAGCTGGATATAACAGATATGGCATGTAACTTCCTAGATACTAATGGTACGGATCATGTGGTTACTGATACGGTCATCCAGAATATGGAGCTATATTTCTCTGATAATGATATGCACCCCCATAACCCGTCGGAGTATAACAACTAGGCCTTGGAACTTGCTGAATAGGAATTGATGGTGGCAAGGCATGTGGCTGAGGCTTCTGCTAGCTATGTGGGCACTGATTAGCTCGGTGTCCCGTCTAACCATAAACAAAACATCATTTGTTGCCTTGTCTACAATCTCCAAAATGTCGACTATTACATCTACGACAGAATGGACCACCAGAACCATTAAAATCTCTCTATCTTTGAAAGTGGCAACCTCCTGAATGGCCGCCCCTCTGCGGTGCAGTAGAACTCGAGCCCCTACTAGAAGAACCAGAACTAGTATCACTTCTCTTAAAACTCCACGTCTTGCGAGGTCCCTATGATGACTGGCCTTTATCTTTATTATTATTTATCTTCTGGTTATTATCTTTTTCTCCTTCCTCCTCACTATCATATGAAGCATTCTCAGAGTCCTCAACCTGAAGTAGAACTTCATAAAACTCCTAATATGTAGAGCAGGGGGTCGTAGTCGCCATAGAACGCCATTTCTTTCGAGTACCCCACTTAAATAGTTGAAGCATTTCGGCAGGATTTTCAGCAATCTCCGGACAATATCGGGACAAATCAGTAAACTATCTATAGTACTCATTAGTTGACATTTTCCTTTGTTTCAAATGCGAGAATTCTTCCTTCTTACAATCCAAATACTCTGGGGTACAAATCTCTTCTAGAATAGATGCTTAAAAGCCTCCTAATTTGCGGCTTATTCTGGTGACAACTAAAAAGATTCTTGCCTCCACCAGGATGTAGCATCCTTACCCAAAAACCAAGTGGTCGTCTCCACCCATTTATCCTTAGGAAGATTTCCCTGTCATTGCATCAATCGAAAAGTTTTCTCGGGCCCCTCAGTACCAACGAAATTATTCAACTTTAAGTTATATACAGTCTCCAAGGGGGTTCTCTGGGGAGGATGTAGCGAGTATTGAATAGCATTAGCAATAACTTCACCAAGTTAGGCAATATCTGGAAAATTAGACTCGGAGGAAGTACGTGGGTCTCTACGAGGTGACATGGTTCCGACATAAGACATAAAAAATTATTAGAATACCCACAAAATATGCAGGACTTTTTCTCAAAACATTCTCTAAATTCGCTCATTTGTTTAGCTACTTCGCTACCTTCATCCACCTCCTTTGCTTTTCTTTTTTGCTCTTTGGCATTTTGTTACCCATAGGCTTATGACGGAGGTTTTGGGTTCTGGAACAATCTTTGATTCATCATGTTTGTACCATATTTAGGACCTCCGTATTTAGACCTCGTATAAATACTCGGGGGACTCAAATGTAATTATGTAATAAATGAAGGGGCAAATATGTAATAAGTGAGGAGCCCTTATTCTATAAAATGACTCCTCACTCTCCTCATTATGAGAGATCAAGGTTTAGGCCATGGGAAGAGAGAAAACATCTTAGAGAGGGCAAACACAGAAAATAGGCTAGAGAGCACACTGCCTCTAGCCTTCTTGTATATTCACCATTTAGAGTGAAATAATATCAACATCAGTGTAGACGTAGCCCAAACAGTGGGGTGAACCATGATACATCTTGTGTTCTTTACTTTCTTGCAGATTCACAGTCGGATTTATGTTGTTCCAAGGCCCCTCCGATTTTGTGCATCAACATTTGGCGCCGTCTGTGGGAAACGACACGAAAAGCTATGTCGAATATTAATTTCGAGCAGTAGTGAGAATTATCGTTTCACGATGCCTCTGTACCACTGACAATTAGCATATATTAATTTCTTTCCGTGGATGCCAACTCATCCTCGACCCACTGCTCGACTCAGTCCTCACTCGCTTCTTTCGACTCAAGGTTTTGGCTCAAAATCTGGAGGCTGTTTCTGAAGTTGGAAGCGCGAATACAAATGCTTCCAGGCATTGATTCAATTTAGTGATGTTGTCACCGCATCTATGGCAAGGAATGCGTTGGATGGAAGAAGTATACCCAGTTTCACCGAAGCAGATTCAAGCGGACCTCTGCTCCAACGACGCCTTCCGCCAGTCCAGAGCATTTCTCCAAGCTCTCCAGCAATCCACCGCCAGCCGCGACATCTCCGTCATCGCCAAGACTGCTGTCGAAGAGATCGTCGCCTCCCTGGCCTCACTGCAGACCTCTAGGACACCGTCTGCATGGGAGTTCCCACCGATCTCGGCTTCCCCAATCCCGATGTCAGCGTCACCGTTGTCTTCATCCTCACCGACTTGCTGGCCGAACCAGGACCGATGGCCGGATCTGGTCACTTGGCTCGCCGTCGCTCACAGAGTCCTCAAGTTCGAGTTTGTCATCGTTTTCCTCCTCTCTGTCTAACCTCTGATTCATGATTTTTTCCATCGTGCCAAGGAGAATGCTCCTACCATCATCTTTATTGATATGGTGGATGATATTGCCATTACAAGGTGAAGAACCTGATCTATGCCTTCGACGATAAGGAGAATGACCATAAGAGCCGCAAGGCCTTTGTCTGCTTGGTTTACCAGCTGGACAATGGGTCGGAGCTCCAGTTCACCCGAGCCATTACAGGCGGAGTGAGTACCGTATCGATGGGGTGTCTGTGACGTGGGAATAGTACAATGCAAAGCTCAGGTCTCTTGGGATTCTTGTCAAGGCCCTGAATTTCCTCGTCTTTTAGAAAGTCTTGGGCATTTTCTCTCTCTACTGTATCAGTCTCTCTCTCTCTCTCTGTGAGAATTGAGGTGGCTCACCGGAAGCTTCAACCTCACTAGCCACTTTACTCTCTTCCTTCATAAGGATACCATGTCTCGCACTCAGGATGAGTCAGAGTGGCCTCATCTTCTAGTGCTGCCTTCATATGGGAGAGGCAGAGATGCCCCGGGTGAAAAGTTCAGCAATCTTATCTTCAGAACAAACCTCACCAACGTTACCGGGAAGAAGATAAGTTTATATAACAATTCTATTATTATTCCCTACCATCTGCCAAAAGAAAAAAGAAAAGAGCTTTACTTTTCTTTTGCCTGCCTCAATTATTCTATAAATGGTGCCCCATCTCCTGCGAATGCCAGGGCAAAAGCGGAGATAAGATTCTTTCCTTATAATATTTCTATTATTATTCTCCTTTGTGTTGTCTACCATGCCTGCTGATCAAACGTGCCTCCACGTGAAGGTTTCCTCCAACGGCTAGATCGCTGAGGTTTATGTGAACGGAGAAATCTCGTTGTTGCCAAGTCCCAACAGTTTTTTTTTTTAATGATGTGATTTACTTTTCTTATCTTTTGGAGACATCTGTATAACCCCACCAGAGGGTAATCATAAATAAAGAAAGAAGGCAGCATGCCAAAAAAACAAAGTCAAAATGTCAGCAAGCCCAAAATAGTGGGCTAGAATGTTATGTGGAGGGCGAAGGCCTATATGCCCAAAAGAGCCAGGCCATATGGCTTCAAACACCAACCTTCATCCCTCCACTTAAGGTTCACCCTCTATTATCACCAACCAAGTAATAAAAACTACGTCCATACTCAAAAATTATTCAGCAACCTGTCGTTATTATCACCAACCAGGTGATCAAAAGTACAACCCGTCCTTCAAAAAATCATACGTGAGCATCACTCATGACAATCACCATCATACATGAGCATCACTCATGTCAATCATACATAAACATTCATGAGCATCACTTATGTCAATCAGCTTCGAAAGCTTCATTTACAGAGCTCTAGCTTCGAAAGCTTTATTTATAGAGCTCCAGCTTCGAAAGCTTCATTTACAGAGCTCCAGCTTTGAAAGCTTCATTTACATAGCTCTAGCTTCGAAAGCTTCATTTATAGAGCTCCAGCTTCGAAAGCTTCATTTATAGAGGCCCAGCTTCGAAAGCTTCATTTACATAGCTCTAGCTTCATTTATAGAGCTCCAGCTTCGATAGCTTCATTTACAGAGCTCTAGCTTTGAAAGCTTCCTTTACAAAGCTCTAGTTTCAAGAGCTCTAACTTCGAAAGCTTTATTTACAGAGCTCTAGCTTCGAAAGCTTCATTTATAGAGCTCCAGCTTCGAAAGCTTCATTTACAGAACTCCAGCTTCGAAAGCTTCATTTACAGAGCTCCAGCTTCGAAAGCTTCATTTACAAGAGCTCCAGCTTCGAAAGCTTCATTTACAGAGTTCCGACTTCAAAGCTTCATTTACAAAAGCTCCAGCTTCAAAGCTTCACTTTCAAAGCCTCACCTATAAAACTTCACTTTCAAAGCTTCACCTACAAAGCCCATACATGGATTGAATTTGAAGTCTCCAGCCAACAGACTCTATTGACTGAAAACTTGGGGGACTACACTATGTACCATATATTGGGCTTCCACAACTGGGCCTCATGAAAAATACTTGGGGGACTTAGCCCATCATTTATGTATTGAGGAGCAAACCCTTATTCTATAAAAGGGACTCCCTCACTTTCATTAGAGAGCACCCACTATTCATGTATTTAGGAGCAAACCCTTATTTTATAAAAGGGACTCCCTCACCTTTATTAGAGAGACTCTTAGCCCATCACTTATGTATTGAAGAGTGAACCCTTATTCTATAAAAGGGACTCTCTCACCTTCATTAGAGAGCATCGCTGCCAGCTGAGCAACCGCCTCGCCGCAAGCATCACTCCTAACCCATCACTTATGTATTGAGGAGCCGAGCCCTTATTCTATAAAAATGGACTCCCTCACCTTCATTAGAGAGCATCACCGCCAACTGAGCAACCGCCTTGCAGCGAGCATCACTCCTAATATATCACTTATGTATTGAGAAGTCGAGCCCTTATTCTATAAAAGGGACTCCCTCACCATCATTAAAGAGCATCGCCGCTTGCTGAGCAACCGCCTCACCGCGAGTGATCGGATGATATTTATATATATTTTTACTTCGAATTCACTCGTCTTTTCTTAGTTAGTTCTTTATATTTTTGAGCTATTTACGTTATTTTTGTGTTTATAGGATTTGTTATGCAAAGAAAATAAAAATAGAACAAGTGAAATTTTATGTAATAAATTCGTCAAAACTGTCTGTGTAGATCAGCTTTTAAATAAAATTAAAAATAAATATATATATAATAATAATAACAAGTCATGATGATGTTTGAAACATCATCATGATTCATGTTTTGTAGAAGAAGAAAGGAACGGCAAAGAAGAAAAGAAAAAGAAAGAAAAGAAAAAGAAAGGAAAAGGAAAAGAAGGAAAAGGAAAAGAAGAAAAAAAAATATAAACAAGCAGAAAAAGGGAGAGAGAAGCAGCAAGCAGACAGCTGCCTTGCGGCAGCAGAAAGAGGATAGAGAGAAGTGGGAGCGGGAAAAGTCAGTGGAAAGCAGGAGAGACAGCTGGGAGCGCAGTAGGCGCAGAGAATGTGGTGGACAGCAACAGAAAAAAATAAAATAGAAAAAAAAGAAATAAGGAGGAGGTCAGGAGCATGAGGATATAGACGGGATTGGCAGAAGAGAGAATAAGGGGGGGAATTGGTGGAAGGCAGAGGGCTGCCCTTTGGGCAGCGTGAAGCTGCGGAGAGAAGGGAAGTCAGTGGCGAGGAGGACAGGAGGTCAGCATGAAAATGCAGTTCAGAGTCCATGCAGTTCAGAGTCCAAGCAGCAGATCCTTTCTTTCGGTTTAATCTTTCCAAACTCCTATTTTATTTTTATTTTAATAATGTGTAATTAATTTTATTTTGGCTAGAGGTTAATTCGAAACCATGAATATATTTGTAATATGAATTGATTACCTTCGGTTGTGATTTCATAAGTTGTGATTTCAATTTACTTATCCGTTCGTATAAAAACTGATTTGTGTATGTTGGTTGAGAGTGCACGCTTAATTTACATGCATGAATTTGATGCTAGAATATAAGTGAATTTCACCTAATCGTTATGAACTTATTTTCACAAGTAGTAAAGGTTGCTAGTCACAATCACGTTAAGTAAATTCTTGGCAAGAGTATCATGCTTTTCATAGTTACGAATGCCTCGTCAATGCTTATAGTTTTCACAAAGTTTAATGATCTTTGATTGTATCGCTATTGTGCTTTTCACGTAGGGGACTTTTGAAGAATGTTTTGAATTGTTGTATGCGTTTTTCCGTCCAATTCAATAACTTAAGGAAAACTTGAAGATTAAAAAAGTGCTATTCACGGTTAATCTGGAGTATTGAGATTCAAAATTTATTAAATGAACAACTGGAAATCATTTTGTATGCAAGTATAACATGTGTGGAGAATAACCCTCTAGCTAGTCCGTCATTTATCTTTTCATTTTAATTTCATGTTTTTGTAAATTCTGTAATTTAATTAAGTTTAATTTACTTTTCATCAAAACCAAACACCCATCCATTGTTAAATTATATTATTTAGTTAGTTTTCTTTATTGTTAGTCTTTTAATTTAATTTCCGTCCATTTCAGTTCCTAGTGTTTAATTTGATTGTTTTCATTATTTTGAGTCATTCTAAGTGTGTTTCGAGTTATTAGAGTTTTTAGCCTAGTTTTGTGTCCTTGAGTCTTGTTTAATATTTTTAATAGATTAGCAATCCCTCCTAATCCCCGGCCTAGAACGATACCCTACTTACATCTATACTATAATTGTCAAAAAGAGGGTTTAATTTTGTGTGTTAACTTATTTTACGCATCAAATTTTGGCGCCGTTGCCGGGGATTAGTAACTTTGCTAATCCTTTTATTTTTGTTTTTGTTTATGTTTATATTGGTGTTTGTGTATTTTACTTTTGATATTTGATTTATTTTTCTTTCTTTGATTTTAGGCACAAATGGAGCTGAGGGAAATTTAAAGGAAAGATGCGTCCGGCTAAAGACGTTAAATCAAGCGCTTCTTGGGAGGCAACCCAAGCATTCAACGAAGGGAGACTTTGGAATCGCTAACCCAATCAGATTTGCATTTTTACACCCTTATCTTTACTGCTTTCATTTTGTTTTGTTTAGTTAGTTGTGTTATTTGTTTGATTTCTGTGAGTTTGTGTTATTTAGTTTAAGTATGGGGGAAGGTTAACCAAAGTCTTTCTACTTTAATTTACATAAAAAAAAAAAAAAAATTAAAAAAAAATGATATAATAAAAAAAAAAAAAAAAAAAGATAAAATTTAAAATTAATGATAAAAAAAAAAAAAAAATTACATAAAAAAAATTAAAAAAAAAATAAAAAAAATTTAAAAAAAAAAATAAAAAAAAAAGTACAAATATTTTACAATGATGTAAACTAATAGTATTCATTGGTCGGGTGGTGCTTCAGTAGTAGGCGGGGCTTCAGCAGTCGGCGGGGCCACAGAAGGAGGAGGCAGCAGAGGTTGATCAGTTGGATCTTCACTACGCGGTGCCGCTCCAGAAGACGAAGGCAGATGCGGTTGGAACAAACCCACAAACCTCCGATGATCAAGTAAAATTTGACCATCGGTGTCCTGCATCTGGTCAATCTTCCTCTTCATGTTGGTAGCATAGCTGTGTGCGAGCTTGTGCAATTCCTTATTCTCATGCTTGAGCCCTTTAATCTCTTGCTTGAGACTCTGTATTTCAGCCACCAAGGATTCAACGTGACGGGTTCGGGCATATAGGCGTTGGGCCATGTTGGATACGGAACCCGCACACTGCACGCTAAGAGCCAGAGACTCCTTAACCGCCAATTCATCAGATCGTCTAGCGAGCAGTCTGTTATCTCTTGGGGTGACAAGGTTCCGGGCCACCACCGCGGCTGTCATATCATTTTTCATCACCGAATCCCCCACGGTAAGGGGACCGGTAGGGGATATGAAGGATGGGCGCCATATGTTGTCTGGTGAAGGCGGAGCTGCCTCTTCACCAATGTTCAAGTCAAAACGACGATCGGAAGGGCCAGACATTTTTCAGAGGTGGTGAAGAAAGAAGAGAGTCGGACTGATTAAGATTTTGGAAGTGCAAGAAGGGAGTGTTTACAGGAGGAAGCTCAAGTGTGTTGTGGAACAAAATTAACGCCTCTATAAAAAGAAGAAATCAGAGAGGCGCTCCTCAGAAATCGAAGAAGCGTCCTCTCGCAAATCGAAGAGTCGGGGCTCCGTTCTCAAAAGCCGGATTCTTTTCTCAAAAGAGGCGTTGCATTTCTCAAAAGCTGGGCTTGCTCAGAAACCACGAGCCGAATCCCGGATTTCAAAAGATCAATTTGTCCAGACGTGTCGTCACTTGTCACACGTAAATTGCTTTGCGAAAATCTCGGGCAGTTTGTCGAAGCACCAATTCAGAAATCGAAGAGGGAAATTCAACAGTTAAAGACACGCTAGCTTTCTCAAAAGCTGGGCTTCAACCCACGGGCAAATCTTCTTTTCCAGATTTATCCGCACGTGTCACATGCTACCTTTACAATCGACGATGCTCAGAGCTCGAAGCGCCGATTCCAGATATCAATGAGGAATCTGCTTTGCGGAAATTACGGGCAGCTTTGTCAGAAAGCGCGTAATTTGTACTATTCATCCATCCACCGGCTGCCGACAATGAGTGAGAGAACAGTTCCGGTTGTGAAGACAAGTCCTATAAGTTTCTACCTTCGCCTTCCACAGCAAAAGCACACTCTCTCAGCACACCCTTTTAACACTTCTTCATATCCGAAAATGCATTCCCAAAGAATCCTCTCGAGTCACTCTGTGTTCCTCATTCCTTGGGATACTCCTGCGAACAACCCATTCAAAGCAAAAGTATTTCATATCATAAAGGTTGAAAGCAAGAGTATCTCATATCATGCTTTCTCCATATCCTTCTCCTTGTCTTTGTTTTCCGACAAGGAGAAAGAGAGCAATCAGCCAGCATTTGGTATCAATCTTCCGATCTGGAGCCAACTGCCTGGAACCCCTTCCTGATTGCTTACCTAGCCTTGCTCTCGAGTACTCATCTTCATCATTTTATGCTTTCTCTTCGTCTACCACATCTGCCTGGGGGACAGTAAGGGAAGTGAAAATGATACCTCGAAGCATGTGGAGACAATTCAGCTAGGAACAAGGAGAAAGAAAGCAAAAGGTGGGCACTTGGAAAGATTGAAGAAAGAAATAAGGACCAACACCTTTCCCTTGTGCCTGCCCGTTGTGCAGAAGAAACAAGCAGAGAAGAATGCAGCTTGCACAATCATCCCAGCGGAAGGAGTCCGAACTGAGGAACTAGAGAAGCTGCCACATCTGCTTGGAGAACAAATAAGGAACTGCAACATTCCCAAAGAGCAAAGCTCCGCCGTACAATATCATCAAATAGTAAAAAGCTAAGTGTCACCCTGTTCAAGAGGAAAGCTGTGGAAAGTCAACAAGCACGACCAATGATTACTTATTAGTTTTATTCATTATCTTTTATCGTAATTTTCAATTTTTCGTTTGCAATTTTTTTTTTTAATTAATTTTCTTGCGTACTTAACTGAATTATTTCTTTTCTTTGCAGGAACTTTTGGTTATTTCCACCCTTGAAGTTGATTGCAGAATTTTAGCTTGGGGGTCATCGCTTGATTTTACTGCAAATTAGGGAAGTTTTCAGTCCCATTGTTTTATTTTGTTTCTTATTATTTATTTATTTATTTTATTTTTATTTGCGTTATAGTGTTTTCTGACATTGGGGACAATGTCAAGTTTAAGTGTGGGGGTAGAAATCTCTAGAATTTCATTTGTTTCTGTGTTGTTAGTTTTTGTTTTCTTAAAAATAAAAAATAAAAAAATAAAAAAAAAAAAATCCAAAAATTTAAAAATCCAAAAATATTGTCTTGTTTCCCTTATTGTTCTGAATCAGATTTTTGTTAGTTTCCCGACCCAATGATATAATTGGATCAAAAATTTGAACCATGATCATCAAGAACTTAGTTAACATGTGTTTGGTGAAATTCCTAATTCTCTTGTTAGTTTTGTACATGTTTGACCATCTTTGAAAAACCAAATGCACATAGCCTTGTTAATGTGAAACTAAAGTATGACTTAAAGCTTCATATGTGAATTTAGTGACCATATACATCCTATGTGAGTTTTTGAGCCTATTGAAAGTGTGCATTTTTCATACACTCCTATTCTTTCATGTGTGATGAACTTATGTGAGATACATCTCTAGAACTTGCGTAACGATCTTTCGAAATGTTTGTCATTGATTGCATGAACTTGGAAATGATAGAGACATTAGGTTTACCACTATGGCCCAAATAACTATGTTTCCCAAAGAAAAATGATATCATTAGATTGCCAATTTGAGCCGTGTATGTTGAGCCTTTTATTTCTTATCACCAGATATGTCTACCCTTATGCCTGAAACATTTTTTCCTTACCCTTTCCAAGTGAGCAATGTGAGATTGTCTTATGAGAAATGTTTGTGAAGTACTTTGAAGGTGTTTGGCAAAAGAATAAGTGTGGGGGTATTTCATGTTTGTATAAAAAAAAAATAAAAATAAAAAAAAAATAAAAAGAAGAAAAAAAGAAAAGAAAAAGAAAGATTGTATACAAAGAAAATAAAAAGTTTTTAAAGTTTCAGTTTAAGGGTATGGTTGGAGGTGCTAGAAGAATCGCTGAAAAAATTGAGTTCTTATAAATCTAAACAAAAGAATTGCTTGCAATATAGCTTGGAACTTGTGTTTTCCTATTCTTTCATTTCAATAACCCTATCCCTAAGCCTCATTACATCCAATAAAAGTCCTCTTGATTTAAGTTTTGCAATTATGACTGTGGAGAAGTGATCTTTATGCAAGCTTATGGTAGAAATTTCACATTTGATTCTTTGAGCGAAACACATTAAAACTAAACACATGTGTGATTGAGTGCATATCCCGTGAGAAGGTCGCTAGTTTGCATATGATGATTTTAAAAATAAAAACTTGAAATTGCATTAGCATGGCTATCTCACACACTACACTTCAAGGATGATTTAAAGATTACTGCTAATATTTGAATAAGGAAGATGAACTTGGATTATTTCCTTGATGCTAGCTATGGTTCTTGATGATTTGTTTTCTCGAATGAAATTCTATGAGGGTCACATAGGGGGAAGCTAATGTTTTTCTTGTTACTTCTTGTTCTAGTTTTCTTTGTTTTGCTCGAGGACTAGCAAAAGTTAAGTGTGGGGGTATTTGATCGGATGATATTTATATATATTTTTACTTCGAATTCACTCGTCTTTTCTTAGTTAGTTCTTTATATTTTTGAGCTATTTACGTTATTTTTGTGTTTATAGGATTTGTTATGCAAAGAAAATAAAAATAGAACAAGTGAAATTTTATGTAATAAATTCGTCAAAACTGTCTGTGTAGATCAGCTTTTAAATAAAATTAAAAATAAATATATATATAATAATAATAACAAGTCATGATGATGTTTGAAACATCATCATGATTCATGTTTTGTAGAAGAAGAAAGGAACGGCAAAGAAGAAAAGAAAAAGAAAGAAAAGAAAAAGAAAGGAAAAGGAAAAGAAGGAAAAGGAAAAGAAGAAAAAAAAATATAAACAAGCAGAAAAAGGGAGAGAGAAGCAGCAAGCAGACAGCTGCCTTGCGGCAGCAGAAAGAGGATAGAGAGAAGTGGGAGCGGGAAAAGTCAGTGGAAAGCAGGAGAGACAGCTGGGAGCGCAGTAGGCGCAGAGAATGTGGTGGACAGCAACAGAAAAAAATAAAATAGAAAAAAAAGAAATAAGGAGGAGGTCAGGAGCATGAGGATATAGACGGGATTGGCAGAAGAGAGAATAAGGGGGGGAATTGGTGGAAGGCAGAGGGCTGCCCTTTGGGCAGCGTGAAGCTGCGGAGAGAAGGGAAGTCAGTGGCGAGGAGGACAGGAGGTCAGCATGAAAATGCAGTTCAGAGTCCATGCAGTTCAGAGTCCAAGCAGCAGATCCTTTCTTTCGGTTTAATCTTTCCAAACTCCTATTTTATTTTTATTTTAATAATGTGTAATTAATTTTATTTTGGCTAGAGGTTAATTCGAAACCATGAATATATTTGTAATATGAATTGATTACCTTCGGTTGTGATTTCATAAGTTGTGATTTCAATTTACTTATCCGTTCGTATAAAAACTGATTTGTGTATGTTGGTTGAGAGTGCACGCTTAATTTACATGCATGAATTTGATGCTAGAATATAAGTGAATTTCACCTAATCGTTATGAACTTATTTTCACAAGTAGTAAAGGTTGCTAGTCACAATCACGTTAAGTAAATTCTTGGCAAGAGTATCATGCTTTTCATAGTTACGAATGCCTCGTCAATGCTTATAGTTTTCACAAAGTTTAATGATCTTTGATTGTATCGCTATTGTGCTTTTCACGTAGGGGACTTTTGAAGAATGTTTTGAATTGTTGTATGCGTTTTTCCGTCCAATTCAATAACTTAAGGAAAACTTGAAGATTAAAAAAGTGCTATTCACGGTTAATCTGGAGTATTGAGATTCAAAATTTATTAAATGAACAACTGGAAATCATTTTGTATGCAAGTATAACATGTGTGGAGAATAACCATCTAGCTAGTCCGTCATTTATCTTTTCATTTTAATTTCATGTTTTTGTAAATTCTGTAATTTAATTAAGTTTAATTTACTTTTCATCAAAACCAAACACCCATCCATTGTTAAATTATATTATTTAGTTAGTTTTCTTTATTGTTAGTCTTTTAATTTAATTTCCGTCCATTTCAGTTCCTAGTGTTTAATTTGATTGTTTTCATTATTTTGAGTCATTCTAAGTGTGTTTCGAGTTATTAGAGTTTTTAGCCTAGTTTTGTGTCCTTGAGTCTTGTTTAATATTTTTAATAGATTAGCAATCCCTCCTAATCCCCGGCCTAGAACGATACCCTACTTACATCTATACTACAATTGTCAAAAAGAGGGTTTAATTTTGTGTGTTAACTTATTTTACGCATCAGCGAGCATCAACTTTAGCCCATCATTTATGTATCGAGGAGCGAGCCCTTATTCTATAAAAGGGACTCCCTCACCTTCAACGCCACAAGCCGAGCCAACCAAGGCAACATAAGCCACAAGCCGAGCAGCCTCGCAACATGTGCTACTTCTAGTTGATCATCATTTCACATTGAGCATCGCCTCATATCGAGTATCAATTCTAGACGACATCTAGTTACTTCGGCCCACACATGGACTGAATTTCAAGTCTCCAGCTAAAAGACTCTTTTGACTGAAGACTTGGGGGACTACTGTTTGTACCATATTTAGGGTCTCCGTATTTAGACCTCGTATAAATACTCGGGAGACTCAAATATAATTATGTAATAAATGAAGGGGCAAATATGTAATAAGTGAAGAGCTCTTATTCTATAAAAGGACTCCTCATTCTTCTCATTAGGAGAGGTCAATGTTTAGGCCATGGGTAGAGAGAAAACATCTCAGAGAGGGCAAACACAGAAAATAGGCTAGAGAGCACACTACCTCTAGCCTTCTTGTACATTCACCATTTAGAGTGAAACAATATCAACATCAGTGTGGAAGTAGCCCAAACATTGGGGTAAACCACGATATATCTTGTGTTCTTTACTTTCTTGTATATTCACGGTCGGATTTACGTTGTTCTAAGACCCCTTCGATTTTGTGCATTAACACATCATAATCCCGGATAATATATGGAGACGCTTGAGAAGGGGAGGATTGAAACCATCATTGTTCGGCCATTTTTCTAAATTTTGTAATCTCCCAACAATGATCCATGCAAAAAGGATGTCGTACCTTCTCATGTTACATTTTTTTTTTGCATTATTTATCTATGCATGATATTTTTTTTTTTTAAGAAAAGGTTTAAGTTAGCTCACAAAAATGAAACAAGTAATTTGTGCAAGTAACTAGTAAAAATATAATTAAATAATATCACCTTATCTGACAGACCCCGACCTGGGATGTCCACTAAGATTCCGAATCGAGTTGTGATGGCCGACACCTGGAAGGTGACGAAAGCCATCAAGTGTAGTGATGTGGAAAATGTGAATAAATTTAAAACCTAAAAGTGCTTGAATACAAGAGAGCGATGTGAGAGGGAATGAACCCAATTCACATGTGATGATAGAGCATAAGTACAGTACAGTAAAACAGGGTGAGAAATTATACCATCAAAGGTAACTGTCCACCCTAAGATTTGCCAAGAATCCTCGTCGGCACGAGAGCATAGCTACTAAACCTGGAGGGGCGAAAAACAAGGGTGAGTGGGCCTAAAAATAAAGTTTTAATTAAAAACCTTTTGAAAATGTTATAACCCCTCACCGTAAAACATGTATAGTTTCTAAAATATACATACTATGTATAGTATGAAAATACTTACCGTAGCTTGCAAAACGTAAATAAGGCATGCTATCCCAAAATCCCAAAATCTCCACAGTAATATAAGTAAAATTAGGTGCTCAATACCCTATGCTAGCACATTAGTCGGAGTCGCCTAATGTGACCTATATGACTGAACCTGTTGCTCATCCATCTATGCTGACACACGGGTCAGAGTCACCTAATGTGACCTGTACGACAGGACTAGGTGTAATAATATACGTTCTAGTGCTACAATCACGTGAAGACTAGCGTTATTCACTGTCACATACGAGTCGGAATTGCATATTCCAATCTGTACGAAAGAACTAGCACCTACTTGGATCCAAGGCGAGCGTGCGGTGCTGATGCGAACAACACGTGAAAGACTAGCCTGGCCCTAGGTTGAGCATTAACACCTAGGTGTAGCAATGATGAGTATACTATATAAATATAAGCATGCCATAACCATTCAATAATTTTAATCAACATACTATCATTCATAGCCGTAAACATAATTATGACATCAATAATCATACCATACATGTGCATCCCGTAGGATGTAGCATATTTCATAAGTTCCGTCATTTCACTGACTCTTATAAACTTTAGTCAAATCCAGGCGTACGTAAGGAATTCTTTTTCGATTGCATAAATGGAAACTACCAATCATATATATATATATACACACACCACACACTATAAAAAGGAAAAGACCCACTCACCTGGAGTCGGCATTACAACTCCCTAGCACGAATATCAATGCGTCACGAACGATCATCGCCTAGAACAATTATCAAATCATGTCTCATAATTCTTATCAATAGAATGTAACTTACATAAAACATATCCCCAAGGACGTTCTAAAATGATTGAAACCCATTGACCAAAAATCAATTGTTGGTCAAAGGTCGACGGCAGGGTCCACAACCCTACATAACTCGATCCGGAAGATCCACACCTCAGAATTCTGATTCGTAACTTCCAAAGATCCATATTATGCTTCTAGACCATCATTCTAAAGTTTCATTATGATCCAACGGTTGAATCTCCGCTAATTGCAAATTCAAGTGACAGTTAATGTTTTATTTTATGAGCTTACAAATCCAATTCGGGAAGATCTGTACGTCGAATTCCCGATCTGTAAGTTTCTAATATCCTCAAATATTACATACTATAACGTATGAAAGTTTGGTGACAATCCAATGGTTGAATCATTGATTCATATAAGGATCAAGTGACGGTCTCTATCAAAACTATGTTCAAACGATAAGATTTCATCAATTGGACTTCACCTATGGAATTGGGGTATCAAACTAAGCCTAGGAAGGTCGGGGGGTGCCTCGGCCCACCCGCCGCCACACACGGCGATCGACCGCCCTGACTTGCCGAAAAATCAACTATTTCTAAAAAGTATCAAACTTCACAGAAATGAAGATTTCAATGAGTATAGCAAGTTTTATACATGTGGCCAAGTCCAATTTGGCGGAAAAAACCTCAAATCGCAACAAACCCGTTGGAAACCCCATAATGGGTGTTCGTCGATTCGACTTCTCCGGTGTTCCAACGCCCCTATCACCGGTTAGGTCTTGTTCCTGGGTCTAAGGGGAGTTGATTAAGGGTAGTGGTAGGTGGTGAAACTCGCCGGATCGAAGGAATCACCGTCGAGCACCTCCGGTGCTCCGATGAGGTTCTACACGATTTTGGACCTAAAACCTTTGAATTTGGGTAGAGATGGTAGAGGGAAGGTTGAGGAAGAGGTTGTAGGTGATGGATGGTGATGATTCGACGGAAAGAATGGCGAAAATAGCTAGAATGGAGTCGGGTTGGTGCACGGGTGCACATGCGACAGGAAGGTTGGGCTTTCCCTTTTTTATTAGTTGTTGCCCTCTTTTCTCAAATTCTGATTAGTCCACCACTCTTTTATCTGATTGGTCACTTAACCAATAATCTGATTGGCCTCTTTCTCACAAGGTGGGAGTTTAATTCATTTCTAATCTAAAATTTAATAAAACAACTTCAAATGTCCGTAACTATACCGTTAAAACCCGGATTCGCAAACGGCTTTTGCCTATGTGCTCATAGTGACAAGTATTACGAGGATATGCTAAAATAATGAGTCATACGTCTCTTTAACCGATGGTCAACGAAAGTCAAAATATTTGCCTCTAAGGGCATTTTCGAAAAATCACTATTTTAAAATTTATAAAACTTAAAATTTGGGACGGGTTGTTACATTATCGAAATCACTTGTCCCACTTTCTTGTGACACGCTCACTAAATTTGGTAAATTTTGAGTTGTTTGTATTATACCATTGAGATCTAAGACTTTTAGCACCTCATTTTTCTCCTATGTCAGCCATGATTTTGTTGAATGCCTCAAAAATGCGTTCCCAAAATTTCATCAAAGCTTGGCCATTTCTAATAATAGGATATTCACTAATTGCTTTAAAATCATAACATAGAGCAACATTGCTTCAACTGAGTAATTTCCACCCTTGGTTGGAGCCTTCCTTGAACCCACCATTGATGGATAAAATAAATCAACAAAAAGAACAAATTAAATTGTATGAAATGAGAGAATTGAGTATAGAAAATGAAGTTGTGGTAAATTTTGGTTATATGAAAATGGTATTTATATGGACCATTGATCATAAGCAATGGTAAGAACAAAAACTCATAACCTTAAAATAATGTACTTAACCAGGGGTATCATAGTTGCCTGAAGGCACATCCATCACTCGAGGGTAAAGTTGTACGACACTGGGTTACGCCAGTGAAGAAATATGGTAGGTCCCATCGCCGAAGGTGAAATTGTACGACTCTGGGTTATGCCAAAGGAAATGTAACATAACACATTGACACTAGCCGTGGCTAGTGAAGCTGTTCGACACTGGTTTCACCAGTGAAGCTGGGAATATGTCATAAATATCTCACTACTCATATACTGTGTCTTATGGCCGTAGACATATACATACTCGTGTTGTGTGTATGTGTGGTATGATTACCCATTAATAAGCATAGAAAACATAAATCACATTCTCGTATCAAATCATCGGAGTTCAAAAGCTCAAAGCATCATCTCATAAACCATATTCATTGATCCATCTCGAAAGGCGTAAAAGCAATAGCTCATAAATCTTTTGTAAGATGTAAATTCAATAAATCAGAAACATTTCATAAAACATAAGTTTGATAAATCATAAATGTTTGGGAAAATTGAGTGTGGATTTGGAATCAGGGCATCGAAATACCCCAAAGAGGGGTCTCAGGCAAATTTCATAAAAAGTCAACGAAAAAGTCAACCGAGTCGCCAAGGCAGTCAACTACGTTAAAACTTCATAATTTCACTAAATGGATACTAAAAATGGACTAGGGGCATCAAAATTAGTCTAGAAGGATTCCCTAGAAAATTTTGTAAAAGCCAACACAAGGAATATTCAGTTGCTGGTAGCCGAAATCTGGGTAAACTTGCCTGATTTTTCGGAAATTTTTTCAAATAGCCATATCTCTCTCATTTCTCATCCAAATTCGACCCATAATATATCAAAACGAAGCTAGAGAAGAGTAAAACAAGATTATACCTATTTAGAAGCCAAAAAATGGTCGGAGTTGGCTGGTAAATGCCTGCAAAAGTCATGGTTCTCATAAAAAAACTAGGGAAAGTTCAAATTGATATAACTTCTTCAATGCTTAACAAAATCGAGTGATTCAAAAATGAAAATCATACCTCTCTACGAAACGAAGAGAATGGTACCTTTCTTGATGGCTAACTCACCATGGATTGACTAAAAAATGGCTCAGAAGCCGTCGGATCCTTCGTAAAAAAGCTATGGAAGAGTCCCTTTGCCGTTTCTGGGTTCATGGGTCGCCAAAGTGCAAGGGAGGTGATGGTGGTGTTTGTTGCTGTTGTTGTGATTGTATGAGAGAGTGTGTGGATGTGTGTGTGTGCTCAGAGAATAAGAGAGAGTGCAGAGAGATAAGGGAGAGAGAAAGGGAAAGAGAGTGAAGAAAGAAAATGAGTGACGGGAAGAGAGGGAACTGGGGAACAATGAAACATATGTGGGCCCTGGTGGCTCATATAACAAGGCCAAAATAGACAAAATAGGAAAATATCCTGCGAACGTAAAATTATTGAAATACCCTTAACGTTTCGCATTCTGTAAAATTAAGGACGAGTTATTACATCATTTTTCTAAATGAATGTCACCAATGGGGCTTTTGAGCTTTTTTATGCGCCCACAAGCTTATATGTGTTTCACCTCAGTACTATTTACTTCGAAGTTAGCTTACTTCTGAAAGATTGACAGATTAAACTATATTATGCAATTAGGAAGCAAATGATGAAAAACTCCAAGTGTTTTACTCTAACAGTGAAATTGATACCAGACGGATTACCCTACAATAAAAACTTTGAAACCAACAGTATTGACTAGTCAAACGTACTAGTCAACTGAGTATAGATTGTTAGGTACCCACAAACATAAAAACCAAGCAAACTTATAATGCTAAAACAAGACAGTGTGATCTTCAGTTATGTTTTAGCCTTAATTCTTGAGTTATGTTTACCTGGTTAACAAAGTGTCAATACTAGCAAACCCTACAGTGTTTATCTCTAACAATGGTTATTTGATCATAAATGATTCTTTGTAAAGTATTGAATACAAGGAAGTTTTTTGCCGAAAAAACCCACATCTGGGTTAAAAAATCGGGGACTCTCCACTGAGTTCAATCCATTAGTGTAAACAAAGTTCATACAAAGACCATACAAGCTCAATTCCTAAATCCTTATCTATGGAGCAGTTTTACCTTTGTGCAACTTTACCTTACACAAGATGGACTCATTCGGTCTTTATGAAGTAACAGCTCCTTATGAGCTCATCACCTTGTGGCACAAAGATCAACACAATCAATGATATGATGTTATGATATGCTTATGAAATCTGGATTCAAATGACCAGTCAGGTTTTCTAACCAAATAGTTGAAGAAGAACCCAACATGAATCCAAAAGATAGGTTTGTGAAAGATATAGAACTCAAGGTTTAGACCAAAAGCTTAATGCAAAACCATTAAAACAATGCAACCCTAATATGCAGTGATTGAGTGTTTGTTCATGAGATGGTTTTGTGGCTAGGGTTTCGGTTTGGAAGCTTAAGAGGTAGCTCTAGGCTAAATGCACTATTCTTCTTCAAATGTGAATAGCCTAACCAAAGAACAAATGAATCCTTGAGATCCCTTTTAATGGGAGAGATGAATGTTTCAGACAAGGGGAACAAGGGGACACGTGTCACAAGCCAAAAAAACCTTTTCAGATCAAGGGTGAGAAATCCACGCAAAGGAAAAGTTGTCAGATGGCTCATGTGGGCTATCTTAATTTACGTGCCAAAACAGCTGGATAATAGATGAAATTTCTGACTAGGTAACTGCACTAAACAAAAAGAATCTAGAAAAATAAGCTTGATAAGTAAATGCAAATGTATGATTCAAACCTTTTGTAGTGTGGGAGGCTGGTGCTTTGACAAGTTCAATCCTAGTAGAAATCCCAGATTGGCAGTGTACTCTAACTCTAAATTATGAGTATGTGTTGTAACATTTACAATTTTTGACAAGGGAAGCCAAATATTAAACCTAGTGCTTAACAAACAAGCTTAATAACTTGAGTAAAATACAGTTAGAAAAATATTTCCTAAGGCATCTAAGTCATTCCAATAATACATAGGCACAGTTTACCTCGCATCTAGCTTACTGCGACCAGGGGTTTACAATATGGTTCAGAACTCTGAAAGATCAGACCATTGAAACACAAGCAGGACTAGCTAGACATGGCCAACTCTAGATCAACAAGAAGTTGGAAGGTTATTTTGTTATGCATTCTGGAGAAGTTATCCTAGGTTGATTCATTCATGGTCTGTTGGTAACTATCCATCTTTGAAACGGAGCGCACTTTCAAAATCATAGTTAATGGAAATTGTAGGACTATGATTTCTTGAGCCCATGACACACAGTAAAAATGAATGGAATGCTCTAGGTCCTTGGAGTGTAGTCTAACGAACTAAGTGTGGATGCAAATTTTCTCCCCCTCGATCTTGGACGATTTTGCACCTACAAAACAACTAGCACCTTAGGTTAAGGCCAAAAGCCTCACGCGCCCACGATGAATGGGGGGGGCTTTGGCCGAAGAACCTCCGATGCCAAAGTTAGAATTTTAGAGAAAAAAAGTGTTTAGAGTGTTTAGGATTTTTTGCAAGAGGGTTCGAATCAATTTTTGGTGAGAATAGGTGCCTATTTATAGAGTTAGGCCTTGTCCAATTTTGAATAAAAGTAACCAGCCACTAAAGGTTTTTTGTGGGGTTCAATTTCATGTTTAATTAGCCAATTTATTGGCTAATTAAATATGAAAGGAATAAATGGGTGGTTATAAAAATGAATGACTATTTTAATAAGGAAAATGGGAAAGGTGAGGATGGGAATGGTGGTGGCCGGCTTTGACTATCAATTTGAGTGATTTTATTGACTATTAAGGATGATTTTAGGAGATATGGTAGGTATATATTATTTAGCTAATTGATTAGCTAACTAATGAAATAGAAAATACTAGGTTTTGGGAAATACCTTATAGAAAGGATTTGATGAAAGAGATTTTTAATTGCTACCTTTTTTGGGCACTTTTGACTTGATTGAAAGATGATTGCCCGCTGCTCGCGCGTAGGAATCCTGGTATGCCTCAAGGGCATTTTTGTCCTCTTTTGTCCAAAAGTCCACGTGTCGCATAGTGAATATTTTTGGCTCCACAAATGCCCCCACACCTGTTGGGCTGCTTGCAGAAAAGGACAACAGGTGTAGAGATTTTCTCGCTTTAGGAAACTTTGAATTGCTTCCTATTTTGTTGTTGATTCGCTCTTTTAATAGGAAATTTAATTCTTCTAGGAAAAGGAAATAAATATCCTCAAAGCTTATTTAAGTCCACCTTAAGTGGATTATTAAATCAACTTTTAGAGAGAAACTTATTCAACCTTACAAGAGAGAAAGAGAGCTTAGAGGATATTTGTTCCCCCTCCTCTAACAATCTTCTTCGTCTTGCCCGTGTAAAAGATCGTCTTTCGTTGCGTGCTTTGTCTTCTCGTTGTTTCTAGGTAAGAAAAATTTAATTTTTCTGTCTTCATAATTTTCTTGGAAGTCTTGGGACTTGAAATTGGCTCGATGGGGATCGAGGAGATTTGACAATGGACCTAGGAAAGTTGCGGCACTGTTGCCGTGTGCCCTGGAAAAAAAAATGAAGGGTCTTAAAACCAAAAAAGTTGCGGCACTGTTGTCGTGTGCCCTAAAAAAGATGAAGGGTCTTATACCCTTTTTGGGTTTTTTTTTTTTTTTTTGAAAACCACTCTCTAACAAATCTTCCTTGTACTTTTGTAGAATCTTCAAGCATGTCTTCTTCGAGCCATAAGAATGATGATGGTGTGCCCCCGTTGTATCGTCAAGGTGGGTCTTTGAGCAAGGTGGGCTACTTCAAAGCTGCTCACCTCAAGATTAGCTCTGATGATTTGTTTAGAGATTTTCTTGAAGCGTATTGGCATGCCATTCCATCGGGAGTGCGTGTGAGGCGAGTCAAGGATGGTAGCAGCCGGGAACCATGCAGTGGAACTCGGAGAGCTATCAAGTTCCATCCTTATTATTTTGTGTTAGGGTTTACTTTCCCTATGCTGCGTTTCTTCCAAGAAGTGCTCTATTCCATGAAATGTGCGCCTGCCCAATGTTCCCCGAATGCGGTCCGAGTGATGGTAGGGTTCCACAATTTGAACCAATTCTTTGACTTGGGACTAACCACCAACGAATTTTGGTATTTCTTTGACATAGGTCGCATTGATGGAGTTGGACAACTGCGAACTCGTCATAAGCTTTTTGATAATTCAAGCAAAGGAGATCATGATTGGGCCAAAGAGACTTTGGAGATAAGTGGAGAATGGGAATCTGACTCTTCCCCCGAGCTGCGTGTACCAACGGTCTTCATATCTAGTAAGCAAACTGCTTAGTCTTTTCAGCTGTTTTGCTTTAGTCCCAAATTATTCTTCAATTTTCTGATCGTCTTCTGTTTTTTTTTTTTTTTGTAGATTCGGAATTTGGCTCAACTCCTAGGGTTTCTCCGGACATGAAGAAAGTACATGTCGCTCTGGGCGTTGGCTGCCGTGAGTGGCGTTGGCTGCTTAGTCCTCTTCGTAGGGAAAAAGGTGGGATGCCCCCAAAAGAAGAAATAAAACGGATCAAGGCAGACGCGATGGCTCGTCCTATCACTATGATGGAGCCTACTATCAATGAAGATGGGAAAAAGAAACATTCTGTGCCTGCTCAAGAGATGCCTGTTGAGAAGAAAACAAAGACTGCTCGTGGGGATTCTCCGGCTGTTCCCAAGATTGTGATTGACCTGACTTCCTCTAAGGGCAAGAAAGAACGAACTGCTACATTTGTGCCGGTAACGCCTATTGCTTCGAAGGCTGCTAGCTCAATTGCTGAAAAAATTGCTCAGCGTAAAAATTCATCTGTGCCCTTGGTACCGAAGTTTATGCCGAAGCGTCCATCTGAGACTAAGCTTGGCTTACCCTTGAAGAGGCTTGCTACTATGAAGAGTGATAAGGTGCCCTTGTTTGCTAAAGTGGCGCCAAAAACTGCTTCTTCCGCTACTGCATCCAACTCGTCTGCTGATAAGAATGAAGCTGCTCGTTCAGGCACGCTTGAAGAATCTGCCAAGGCCATTTCTAGGGAAGCTGCTAAGATTTGCGCGCTTTTGAAACCAAATCTTCTTAAAGACATGGATGTATGTGCCAAGTTTGTTGATGGCGTCAAAGAGATTGTTGGTCCGAGTCTTTTTGCAAAGCACACACCCGAGCATAGGAAGACTGCTCTGCTAGCCATGATGCAGAAAATAATAATTCTGGCAGCCGAGTCTATGTTCCTTGACCAAGAGGACACCAAGGCTGCTAAAGATATGGCAAGAACTATGGTTGCCGAAGCTTACTCCTCGGCCGAAAAAATCAAGAAATTGGAATCTGAGCTTGCTGCTTTGAAAGAATCTAATACTTCTGCCCCTACTTCTCTGCAGCTTGAGGCCGCTCGCCAGAAGATCATGGATTTGAAGACTAGGCTTGATGCGATCCAAATAAAAAATGAAAGTGTACAGAAGGAAATCGAGCGTTACATACCTCAGATTCAAGATCTTGAGCGTTCCATATCTGAATTTCCTCCGCTGCTTATGCAAAGGATGAAGAATTGATTGCTACTTACAACCAAGCGATCCACTTTAAAAAGGTTGTTAATAGGCTTAAGCCTTAAGTGTCGGAACTTCAAGGTGTTTTGAAGACCAACGACAATCTGAAGAAGGAAATTGAGGAGTTGCAGCAGGTTCGTGCTTGCCTGCTTGAGGAGAATGAGTAGTTGAAGAGTGAGAATGATGGTTTCGAGGCTTCGCTTATTCAGAACCAAGCTGATTTCTACAAGTTGGGCTATGTAGATCATCTCTATGGGCGGCCGTCTGACTTTGAGTTTTCCGGTAAAGACTTCGAGACCTTCTCTATTTCTCCAAAAGACTTGCTCGATTTTACCTTTGAGTCTTCTATCGGTGAAATAGTTAGAGGAGTTGATACTCAGGCTAGAGCAGTCAAGGGTAAAAATTCGGAGGATGCCGTTGCTGAAAACACCAAGGCTGCTGAAGGTGTAATGACTGAGCAGTTGGGAGATGTCCAAGCTACTGAAGAGTAGTCTTCTAGGTAGCTTTTAGGATTTCCTTTTCCTTCCTTTGTTGCTTTTGCTTGAACTCCTTCGGTATTTGCTTGTTGTTTATCAATTTTGCTATAAAATTTAATAAACTTGCTTCTTTTGCTTTTCCCATCCTTGCTTTTTTTTTTTTTTTTGTCCATGCCCTAACCTTTAGACCTTATAGGCCAGTGGCAGGCGTGCTACTTTTCTATAAGCAGACAAGCCCACCTAGCCTACGCAGCCGTAGGTGTTGATATAGAACTTTTGCAAAGCTGTTAACCATAGGGTTGGCAGCCGGATGCCTTACTTACAGAAGCAGACGAATCCGCGTAACCACTTGGCTATTTAACCTTGGCTTTTTTCAATTCCGTAGGTTGTGCAGCAAGTATCACAACACTTTAAGACTTGGTGTAGGTTGTTTTGCGTTTGGCAAAGGTGAAGCTTATCGACTACGTAGCATGTCGGCAGTGGATAAAATCTTCGCGTGTGCACGCTAACTTGTTTAACCTTTCACAAGAATGTGCGGTTGCATAAGTCTAGTGTGGTTCTACTGCTCGAAGGCAAGCCGTAGATAGTCTTCTGGAAATCCGTAGGCTACCTTAGTGCACTCCGTAGCAGCTTTAGGTTTCCAGGGCAGCCACCCATTGGGTGTGCTGCATAATGTGCCCCCTCCGTCTCTAGGGCCCAGTTCCCTGTGGATTAAGCCAATAAACCCATAATCCTTCAACTAGCTAAGCCTTGAAACAGACCATTGTGGCTACTTCTAGGAATCCTGGCACAAGCCATCATGCACCTAGTTATACTAGGGCAGCCAAGCTCATCCACGTCTGGATATTCGAAGTGTTGAGTTTATCCTCCCGCCTTGGAGAGCACAGTTGGTCCCTCAGGGGGTGCAATCTTCTTTTGAAGTGCAGAAAAAAGATAAGTTGTTGTAGACATATAATAAAGCCAAGTTACAAATTACTTTTGAATTCTTTATTGAAAAATGAATAAAATGAGCAAATAACTTGGTTGCAAAAACTGCATGATGATTGGATAGTCCTCGGTTTACGAGGTAGTGCCCGTTGAGTTGCTTGAGTCTTCGGGTCTTGATATAGTGTGAAGTCACACATGGTATTTCCTCAAATTGTAGACGTTCCATTGCTTCTCGATCTCTTTATCATTCATGGTAGCAAGAGTATAACTACCATTGCCGCCTACTCTGCTGATCTTGTAAGGACCTTCCCAGATGGGGTCCATTTTTTTGAGCCTTCTCTGCGGGTAGTGGTGAAGGCATTTCTTAGGACTAGGTTTCCGGGTTGGAACTGCCGGATCTTGGCCCTTTTATTGTAGCTGGAAATGAGCTGCTACTGGTAGGCTGCGATGCGGATGATGGTTTGTTCGCGCCTCTCTTCTGCCAGATCTAAATCTGTGGCCATCTCTTTACTGTTCTGTTCAACGCTTGGCAATAGAGTGTTGATGCTTGGCACGATGATGTTGGGAGGAATGATTGCTTCCGAACCAAACGCCAAAGAGAAAGGAGTTTCACCGGTTGCTCGTCTTTTGGTGGTGCGATATGCCCATAAACATCCCGGGAGCTTATCTGGCCATTTTCCCTTTTGGTCGGTAAAGGATTTCTTGAGGCAGTTGAGGATCGTCTTGTTGGATGTTTCGGCCTGCCCATTGCCTTGAGGATATCTTGGTGTGGACATGTGTTGTTTGATGTCGTATTTTTGGAAGAACTTTGCCAAATCTTTTCCCACAAATTGAGGGCCGTTGTCAGTGACGATGGACTGAGGGATGCCAAATCGGTAAATGATGTTCCTGCATATAAAGCGCTCTATGTCCGTCTGAGTCATGGTCGTCATGGGTTCTGCTTCTACCCATTTGGTGAAATAGTCTGTTGCCACGATCATCATGCATCTGCCTCCCGTAGCAGGTGGCATAAGCCCTACTAGGTCGATTGCCCATTGCATGAATGGCCAAGGACTCATTTGCGAGTGTAGCTCACTGGCGGGTAGTGCTGGTACTAGTTTGTAGCGTTGGCAGCGGTCGCACTTTTGTACTAACTCCTTAGCATCTTGGTGCATGGTAGGCCAGTAATAGCATGTGTTAAGAGCCTTTTGGGCTAAGGATCAGCCTCCAGAGTGATTCCCACAAACGCCTTCGTGGATTGAGCTTAGAACCTTTAAGTCATCGGGAGGTGCTAGGCAGCGAAGATGTGGTCCGGTGTAGGATCTTCGGACGAGAATGTCATTCCACATATAGTAGCGTGCCGACTTAATTTGGAGTTTCCTTGACTCAAATCTTATTGTGGGTAATGTGTCGTTGACCAAGTAGTCTATAATTGAACTTTGCCAAGTGGGAGTTACACTAACCTGTGACACTTCGGATATCGGCTCCATCTCTATGCTTGGCTTGTCTAGATATTCCACCGGAATTGAGCGTTTGAATTAGTGGTCAAGGGCGGAGCCTAAACCAGCTAGTGCATCTGCATGTGCATTGTCTACCCGCGGAACTTGAGTGAGAGTGTAAGTCTGAAATGCTTCAAGCTGCTGGCGTACTTTCTCTAGGTATTGTGCCATCCTCGAGTGTTTTGCCGTGTATTCCCTAGTAGCCTGGCTGGTGATTAATTGGGAATCAGAATGAATTGCGAGTTTCTTCACCGCCAAGTCTTTTGCCATTCGGAGGTCTGCTAGTAGAGCCTTGTACTCTGCTTCGTTATTGGATGCTTTGAAACCTAGAGTGATCGCCTGCTCGAGCATTGAGCCATCTGGAGTAACAAGAACTACACCTGCTCCCGAGCCTTTATAGTTGGATGCTCCGTCGACATGTAAGTTCCAGAAATCTTTATTGGATGGAGTAAGTGTGGCTAAGGTACTCTCGGCTGCTTCTGGGGCGTCGTTGGGCCACACTGTTGCGTTGCCTAGGCTAGGTGTGAATTCCGCTACGAAGTCTGCCAAGGCTTGGGCCTTTATCGCTGTGCGAGGTCGGAAAACTAAACCATATTGGCCAAGTTCCAATGCCCATTTCATCACTCGTTGAGAAGCGTCTGGACCATGTAATATTGATCGTAAGGGATATTGAGTCATAACAATGACTGTATGAGCTTGAAAGTACGGTCTGAGCTTCCGAGCCATAACAACTAACGCCAAAATTAATTTTTCGATCTTCGGATATCTTGTTTCCGCATCGAGAAGAGTTTTAGAAGTGTAGAATACCGGCAGTTGGGCCCCCAGCTCTTCTCGTATGAGAGCAGAGCTCACTGCTATCTCGGATACTGCCAAATAAATGTATAAATCCTCCGCTACTTCCAGCTTGGAAAGTAAGGGAGGTGATGTGAGATAATTCTTCAAGTCTTGGAAAGCTTTTTCTCATTCTTCATCCCATTTATCTCTTTGTGCCCTCTTGATAGCTTTGAAAAAGGGTTTGCATCGATCGGTGGATCGTGAAAGGAAGCGATTGAGGGCGGCTGCTCGTCCGGTCAAGCTTTGGATCTCCTTCAAGGTAGTTGGAGATTTAATCTCTATGATTGCTTGGATTTGCTTGGGATGTGCTTCAATTCCTCGTTGGGTTACTAAGTACCCTAGGAATCGGCCTGAAGATACTCCAAACGTGCACTTGGTGGGGTTGAGCTTTATCTTGTACCTTCTAAGGATATTGAAAGTTTATGCTAAATTGCGAATGTGATCTGATTACTGCTTGCCCTTTACCATGATATCGTCGACATATATCTCCATGGTTACCCCAATTTGCTTTTTAAATATCATATTTACTAGCCTTTGGTAAGTGGCTCCCGCGTTCTTGAGGCCAAAGGGCATGACCTTGTAGCAGTAAGTGCCTCGTTCTATCACGAACGCAGTTTTCTCTTTGTCGTGCTCATGCATGGCTATTTGGTTGTAGCCGGAGTATGCGTCTAAGAAACTGAGCAACTGGTTTCCAGAAGTTGAATATACTAATAGATCAATCCGGGGGACAGGATAATGGTTTTTTGGGCATGCTTTGTTGAGGTCGATGTAGTCTACGCAAACCCTCCATTTGCTCTTCTCTTTCTTCATGACTAGTACGACATTAGCAAGCCATGCCGAGTGTGCTACCTCTTCTATGAAACCGGCCTTCAATAGTTTGTCGATTTCTACCTCGATGATCGCTACTCGTTCGGTGCGAAATGTCTTCTTTTCTGAATTACCGGTTTGGCAGTTGGATCGACGTGCAGCTTGTGGCAAGCCACTTTAGGATCAATACCGGGCATGTCGAATGGTGACCATGCAAAGATATCTCAGTTTTTCCTAAGGAAAATTGTGAGTTCTTCCTTCTCGTCTGGGCTTAGTCGTGAGCCAATTTTAGTCGTCTTTTCCGGCTGCTGGGGATCAAGAATGATGTCTTCGACGTCCTCTTCGGGTTTCCATCCTATCTTGTCTGCTTGGGCGCCATCTTCTCGATCCACCTGCTGTAATTGCTATTTGGTAATTTCTTTGCCCTTTTGGACTTCGGTAACCTTTACGGGGGTAAAGGTCTTCTTTTTTTATTCTTTCAACATTTGCACAGTGCATCGTAGGGATGAAACCTGGTCAGACTTGATCTCTCTGACTTCTCCTCCTGGGATGCGGAATAAGATTTTTTGATTCTTGACGGAAGTGACGGCATCCAGCTTGATCAACCAAGGTCTCCCAAGAATCCCATTGTAGGGAGATGGGTCACTTACAATCGTGAATGTTTGCTTTAAGACGACTGACGGTGTTTTCACATCAAGTGTGATATGGCCGATGGCAGTTGAGGTGTGTCCGTTGAATCCAGTAAGTACCTCTGCCCGGCGTATGATTGTACTTTCCAGGCCCATCTTCTGAATGACCGAAAGTTGAAGTAGGTTGACTGCACTTCCATTGTCAACCATCATCCTGTCGACTATAGCATGGGCTAGTTGGACAGATACTACTAATGCATCGTCGTGTGGGAAGTCGACTCCTTCCGCATCCTGCTCCGTGAAGCCAATGATAGGTCCAGGTTGGGTATCGACTGCTTGAACTTGTGAGATTAGTAAAGCCTGTTGGATCTTCCTCTTTTTGGAGTTATTAGTGGCCCCCAAGTGCTCGGATTCAGTGAAAATGCCATTGATTCGAATCATCTTAGTTTGTGGCTCCTCATCTCCGTCTGCATTCCTTTTTGGCTGCTCAGCTGGCTTGTCCAAATATCTATCGACTTTGCCTTCTTTCACGAGTTTCTCTAAATAGTTCTTCCAAGTGTAGCAGTCGTTGGTTGTGTGACCAGGACCTCGGTGGAATGCGCAATACTTGGTGTGGTCCAACTTGGAAATATCTCATTTTGACTGTTTCGGCAACTTGAACCATGGTTCATTCTTAATGTCACGAAGGATTTGATGAATCGGAATTGAGAACTTAGAATAGTTATTGGTCATCGGGCCTTCTTTAGTCGTGCGTCGGTCCCTGCGCTTGACCTTCTGCCTGCCTTTGTTGGGTTGCTTTTCATCTTTCTTTTGAGCAGCTGCCAACTCTTTTCAAGGCTATTCGGGAGCCTTTTCTGCTTGTCGAGCCTCGTCCCAAAGTGCATGCTTATCTGCCAGAGCAAAGGAATCTGCTAGAGTTAGGTCTTCTTTCATGATCATTTCTCCAAACAGTGGGTGGTCGCTGGTAGTCCTTTTTGGAAGGCTGCACTTGCTATTGAGTTATCGCATCCGATGATCTTCGCCTTCTCTGCTTTGAATCTCTTCACGTAATCGCGAAGTGACTCTTTTGGGTTTTTCTTTACGTTGAACAGGTGATCGGACTTTTTCTTGATCGAACGATAAGATGAGTATTCTTTGGTGAAAACTAAGGAAAGATCATCAAAATTCTGGATGGATCGTGCCGGCAAGGTATGAAACCAATCTTGTGCCTCGCCTTGTAAAGTAATGGTGAATATTTTGCACATAAGGGCGTCATTATTCCGATAAAGGACCATCGCACTTCGGTAATGCTTCAAGTGTCTTTCGGGATCCCCGTCTCCTTTGAAAGATGTGAAGTGCGGCATGCTCAACTTGCGTGGAGGTTCTGCCTGCTCGATCTCATCCGTGAAAGGTGACCCGCTTATGTTGGTCATATCTCACCTTAGTGCTTCATCAACCATTTCGTTGCGTCAAAAATCACGCATCCGTTCATTGAAAAGCCTTTCTACCTCTTCTTGGATCTGCTTTTGTTGGGGTAGTGGAGCCTTCGGCTGCCCTTGGTCTTTATCTACCGGTCTAGGCTGCTCTTCTTCTCGCTCGGCTCGTCTATGTCGTGGCTGCAATGTATGAGATAGATTTCTAGCAGGCGAGGGATTTCTTTGCAGGCTACCGGTGGAACTAGAGCCGGATTGAACGATTGTTTCCTTCCGTTTGTCAGGCTGCCTGCTACGATGTAATGTGGAGGATACTCCTTGTGAGCCTAATCGCGAATGAATGCTTTGCCTGGAAGGCTGCCCATGTTGATTATCAAAGCGTGGCCCTAACCGTGAATGTATACTTGCCCGTGGGCCTAATCGAGAGTGCACGCTCCTCTGCGCGCTAAGACGGGAGTATACGCTATTTCGGGGGCCCAATCGAGAGTGTGCACTGTCTGAATGCTCGACTTGTGATGGGTTGAACGGCTGTTTTCCAGGTCGCTGCTTAAAAGGCTCTTTGTCTACCCTTGTTCTACTTCGGGAAACTTCATCATGGGCGCGTTGCATCTCAGTGCGTTGTAAAAGTTGATTCACCAAGGTAGTTTGTTGTGCAAAGGCGCTCGTCAATTCTATGACTTGTCGGGACAAGTTTTGCTCGCCATTCGGATTGGAAGAACTTGGATGGAATGCACCTCCTTGAACAATAAAAGGGTGGTTGACTCCAAGTGTGAGATTTGAGTTGGGGAATGTCAAATCTGCAGAGAAATGTGGTGAAAACGCCTCAGCCTCGATGATTGGTCCGGATGGTTGAGATTGTCTCGGGCCGACTTGGGCAGCTTGGGAAACCATGAGAGCAGGCTGGGCTGCGGGGGTAGGCTGGATCACTGGGGCAGGCTGGATCGTTGGAGCAGGCTGGGCTACAAGAGCAGGCTGGATCACAGGAGCAGGCTGCTCAATGCGCGGTGCATGTGAATGCGAGGCTTGGGCTTGGGTCCACGTAAACTTGGATGGCACGGCTTGGATCATGGTCTTGGTACCGTGAGCCTTGGATGGCACGGCTCGGGCCATGGTGAAGGCTCCATAGACCTCGCCACGAGTGGCTACCGAAGTAGCCACCGCGGTGGTTCCCATGGTGGGCGTGGTGAAGGCACCATGGACCTCGCCGCGAGTGGCTACCGAGGTAGCCACCACAGTGGTTCCCATGGTGGAAACTCGTGGTGATGATGCCACTCCCCTTATTGTCGCATTTTGCCTCACGGATCTCCGCAATCCCATTTCTTGAATATTAGAATTTTCACTTGTGGAATTTTCTAAATTTCTAGCCATTATATTTTTCTTATACGTTTTATCAAACAACCTTTGCAAGTAAAAAATTCTATAAATAAGAACGTATGAAAAATATTCAAATGAACTAGAAAACAAAGAAAAAACCTTTTTGCACGAGAGTCTTTTACGAGTATGGATTTCAACTCTCAATGAAAGCACCAATTTGTGGATGCAAATTTTCTCCTCCTCGATCTTGGACGATTTTGCACCTACAAAACAACTAGCACCTTAGGTTAAGGCCAAAAGCCTCACGCGCCCACGATGAATGGGGGGGGGGGGCTTTGGCCGAAGAACCTCCGATGCCAAAGTTAGAATTTTAGAGAAAAAAAGTGTTTAGAGTGTTTAGGATTTTTTGCAAGAGGATTCGAATCAATTTTTTGTGAGAATAGGTGCCTATTTATAGAGTTAGGCCTTGTCCAATTTTGAATAAAAGTAACCAGCCACTAAAGGTTTTTTGTGGGGTTCAATTTCATGTTTAATTAGCCAATTTATTGGCTAATTAAATATGAAAAGAATAAATGGGTGGTTATAAAAATGAATGACTATTTTAATAAGGAAAATGGGAAATGTGAGGATGGGAATGGTGGTGGCCGGCTTTGACTATCAATTTGAGTGATTTTATTGACTATTAAGGATGATTTTAGGAGATATGGTAGGTATATATTATTTAGCTAATTGATTAGCTAAATAATGAAATAGAAAATACTAGGTTTTGGGAAATACCTTATAGAAAGGATTTGATGAAAGAGGTTTTTAATTGTTACCTTTTTTGGGCACTTTTGACTTGATTGAAAGATGATTGCCCGCTGCTCGCGCGTAGGAATCCTGGTATGCCTCAAGGGTATTTTTGTCCTCTTTTGTCCAAAAGTCCACGTGTCGCATAGTGAATATTTTTGACTCCACACTAAGGTTTGGCCTCTTGAAGATGTCTACCAAGTGAGGAAACCTGATTCAAGTCAAATTAAGATATCTTAGGGATTAGGCAACATAATCAAGATTCTATGAGGATTAGGTATCTTATCCTAGATTTCCTCCTAAATAGTCTCCCGATATGATGAAGATTACTTTCCCTACAAAGACTCTCAAGATCCCTATAAATACACTAGCTTGTGTATTTATCAAGGGGACATCCACATCTATCTTTCTCTATGTCAATTATTTTATACAAGACATACATATTCTCTCTATCGCTAATAGAGAGGCCCTTACACCACCGTCTGCGTGTAGACACATCCATGGAGAACTCATCTTCTTAGCACCCTGCCATAGGCTATTCCTTAAAGATGGTTAACTCCATTCTTTCTTAGAACTACATCCATTGTTTGATTTTACTTCCTGGAGATATGTTGGTAATCCTATTCAGATTCAACCACACCCCCAATCAACCCCATTACCGAAGATCATGGGCTATTCTGATTGGATTTCGCCTCCGTCCACGAATGTATGCGAATTTGGTTCCAATAGATGTGAAGAGACATCACGGTGCATAAAGCCACGCTTGCCCTGTAATGCATCGATGCAAAGGCGCCTCGATCACTCTGCCAATCTATCACTGACACGTATACCATTTGCACAAACATGCCCAATCGTTTTTCTAGATGAAACGACGACAAGACATAACCAAGCACTAGACAAACCATTCGACCTGGAGTGCTCTATAAGAAATAAGCGCCCAAGGTGCTCTTTCCAGCCATTAATTGTTTTGAGGTCCGATCGACTGTTATAACTCCATGCCCAAGAAGGAACCATTGAACGAGGAGTTGGGGGAGTTGTTAATGCGGGGTACTTTTTGACCCTCAAAATAGTACTTGCAGGGAAAAAACCACAAAATGCCCAATAAAGGTCAAAGTCTAAAAAAAGAACAGGAAGTCCAAGGCCCAAACGAATTAGAATGAGGCATTTTTTAGCGCTATAGCCAATCGAACACGAGTTTGGTTCAACTAAGCAACATAAAATACTTTCCGACCGTTAAGGACACATGGGAAGACTAGCAACTTTACGACAGAAAACTTTAGGAGCAGACCTACCCAAACACCAATCAGGCTACGTGTCGATCACCAGTCAGTGGCATAAGTCTAGGACAAGACATAAAGATAGTTGGGCCACTACTTGGAAGAGGGATCGTTGACTAGTCAAGGCAGAGCACATTGCTTGGCACATAATGATCAAGAAATATGTGCAATCTCGACTGAGTAATTGTCACTTCCTTACTGAAATCGACTGACGGGCAAAAATATTGTCAGCACACCAATCAATGTAGGTGGCGCATTAAATGCTAGAAAGGTAAAAATAGATGAGCCCAAGGCTTTTTGGATTCATTGAGGGCCTACATAAAGGAGTGGGAACCTCGTGTAATGGGGTAGGACGATTGAGAAGAAAGAGAATACTAATCTTTAATCAAACGTCATTTGTAACGTTTGAATCATATATTTAGAGCAACACAATATATGTAGCCTAGTTTTGAGGGATGAACCACCTATATCTTGAGTTCATTTCATTTATAGCTTTAAAATCGAGCCCATTAAAGACTAATTGTTCTAGTTTGTTAACTTACAAATTTTGAGTTAACAACCACATATATACCAATGAGATGACATTCCTAAGGAGAAGGTGAGATGAAACTTTTAACATCAAAACTACCCTCACATTTTTCAATGATGAAAAGTAAAATTTGTTTTCTTCTAGGGTATTTAAGTAATCAACCAACCAATTGTTTTATTCCGAATCCTATCATTTGAAAAACACTTGATTGAGTTTCAACTTTGCTCAAGTGGAAAGACCCTTTTGTCACTCCGATTCGTTTGTGATCCAATTACGAGTCAGGCTCCTAAAAGAATCCCATACGTGTCATCTCTCAGTTACTTATTCGGGGTTGCGAATACAAAACGACAAATAAGGTGTCAGATATGTTGTTGATTCACGGGAGAGCTTCGCATTTCCAGAAGCAGCGCATGTGTCATTGTCGTCAAGGACCCAAAGGCCCAATGGGAAGTTGCCTGTTCAATCACAAAAATAATAAATAAATAAATAAATAATAAAGTATTAAATGAGGGAGTGCGGTGAGAAATGGGAGAGGTAGGAGTAGCAGTGAGTGGCAGTGTAGTTGGTGGCGGAGGAGGATCATCGAAATTCGCTCTGAGGCATCCTCTTTCTCCGTTTGCGGTGGTCGGATTGAGGAACCTCCGTGCTCTTGAATTTGGGATCATCACCATCAGGTTCTTATTACTTGTCACTTTATTTAATGCAATCCGAATTCCAAATTAAGTAGTAATTAAGGATCAAATATGATGATCTGAGTGATTCTTTGCAATTTCCATGTCGAGATCCTTCCAAATTTCCAATCCACAGTGTAAGTATTTGGTATATTCAATGGCAACCAATGACTCCAGCTTAATGTGTATGTAGCATTAGAAACTCTTTTTAATTTATCTTTTAATCTTTTTCCTTAAGGAAAACTAATTAAAATAGTTTGAAAATTTTGAGTTTTAACGAAAATGACAAAATAAAGGGTAAAGTGAATAGTCCATGATTGATTTTTTAGCGTAAAAATATGATTTTTCGTTAAAATAAACGGTAGCAGAGTTTTTCGTTAAAGTTTCATTTTTCTTATGGTAGACGTAGATTTTCATATACGAGAAATGACATTTCCCTTCGCAAGGCCAAGGGTGGGGAGTATAAATCAAGAAATGGTTTAAAAGATATGCATATGGGGTGTGCTATCTACACACCTCTTTTTATTTCTCACACATCCTTGTTAATTTCTGTCTTTGATCCTCTTTAATTCATCTGGTCCAACAACAACAACAACAACAAAGCCTTTTCTCACTAAGTGGGGTCGGCTATCCTCTTTAATTCATCTGGTCCAGGCGAAAATTAAAAAGGTTGCATATATGTACATCTAGATATTGAAATGCACCATTTTATAATAATTGTGTGGTAGCTGAGTTGTGATACTTTCTCAAAGGATACAAGCACACTCAAATTTCTCTGTTTTGTATTTTCCAAAATGATTAAGTAATCTTTGTTTCAGTATTTTGTCATAAAGATGTGGAGTAAACTGTTGGATTCAAAAATGCACTTTCCCTTAGGATATTGTTGTTTCTCGTGCAAGGAGTTTGATCATTACTGAAAGATTTACGGTGAAAATTTTGGCATGCAGAAAGAAGAGGTCTGCTGAAAGGTTGGTTACTGAATGTTTGGTATCTAAAATGGCTGATTACAAAGGGAAGGCAGTCGCTGCAGATGCCACGTCAGGAGCTATGATTTTCGAGCCTATTGTTGAGGATGGAATATTCCGATTTGATTGTTCTGCAAATGATCGAAATGCAGCACATCCTAGTGTCTCTTTTACTAATAGCAAGGATAGAGAAACACCAATAATGAATCACAACACACCTTCATATGTCCCAAGTTTCGAATGCCTTTTGGGGCAGCAGATTGTCAAACTTGAGGTCAGCAATGGGCTTTCATACTGCATTTGGTGCTCTTATTATTAGCTATTTCTTTTTGTGTTTTCTTAACAAGTGTATTGCCCTTGCAATGTGAGAATTCCCCTATGCATCAACTAACGTGATAGAATTGCTTCTGGTGTAGCTTCCTTCCGGGACCTCTTTCTATGGAACTGGGGAAGTTAGTGGGCAACTTGAGCGAACAGGGAAAAGAGTAAGTCACTTTTGTTGGTCCATCCATGGAAAGTTTCCCCTCTCCTAAATATTTTGTACTTCTGTTTGATTTAAGGTTTTTACTTGGAACACGGATGCATGGGGCTATGGTCCTGGAACTACATCATTGTATCAGTCACATCCTTGGGTGCTGGCTGTTCTTCCAACTGGAGAGGCATTAGGAATTCTTGCTGATACAACACGGCGCTGTGAGGTGCCATGACATCTGAATCTCTTCCCTTTTGGTGTAACTTATATGTGAAATTGTGAACGTTAAACTTGTAAATTTATTGACCTACTTTTTGATTAATTGTATTTTCTTATGAGCAGATTGATCTGAGGAAAGAATCGATGATACAGTTCATTGCTCCATCCTCTTATCCGGTCGTTACATTCGGTCCATTTGCTTCACCTGATGGTGTTTTGATATCTTTATCACATGTAATTGGTAAGTTCTTTAACTATTTACCATGTTCTCTTATGCTATCAAAGTGAACCATACAATATATGCACACACACACGTATATAGAAAGTAAAGGGGGAAGTGCTTGTTGGTACTAATTCATGATTCAAGTTTTCTTCCTGTCTATTTCATTTCCTCTTTCTTTTGACTAAAATGTGACCGAACTGTAGGATTGTACACCCAGTTGAAGAGCCTTATAATTAAGTTTGTACAAATTATGATAATTTGATAGTTGTACGAGTCTTCTAGTGCTGAATTTTGCATTGACATTTAATAAATTGTCTTAGCATTCATAATTTCAATTTGACGTCTAATATACATGTAATATAAGATAAATTTAATAATATAAGTACTAAATGTGGTGAGTTTTGAAGAGAACACAGGTATATGACAGAAGTTATATGTTATGTGATTTCTTTTGATAATTCTTTTTAATTTTAGTGTATTTGTTTTTATTGTTGCTAATTTTCTCACTAGGGACTGTATTTATGCCCCCAAAGTGGTCCTTAGGCTATCATCAATGTCGTTGGAGCTATGACTCTGATAAGAAAGTTCAAGAGGTAGGTTCATAAAAAATATCTCAAGTTAAAACTCTCTCTCTCTCTCTCTCTCTTTCTTAGGCTATCACCCATGCTTAGTTTTCTCTCACTTTCTCTTGTTGGTTACATGTTTCGTCAAATACATTTTCAAATACAATGCCATCAATTGTTTATGGTGATACGGACAACATATAAATGAGCTTGACAACTAGAATCTCACCAGTTTTACATCATAGTTATGTAAATTCTTTGACACATATAGTTAGTACAAATTTCTACAGCATGTGATCAATTTGCATGATCATTGACCGGCTTACACTTGCAGATTACAAGAACATTTCGAGCGAAGGGTATTCCTTGTGACGTCATATGGATGGATATTGATTACATGGATGGCTTTCGTTGTTTCACTTTTGACAAGGTATACTTTCCCTTAAATGTTCTTTATTAGTGACTATACATTGGGTGGTTTCCATCACATCATGTCTTCTGATTAGCTTGGTGCTATTTTGAATGAGTCGTTTCGACTGGGTTCATTTGTGGAATTTTTCTGGATGTCTTTGACTTTTACTTCTAGTGTGAGTCGTCTCATTTTATGTTACTTTTGGAGATGTAGAGAGAATTTACATGGACATATTTAATTGCTTGTCAGACCCGCAACTTATGTGGTGTGAAGTGTAAACATAAGTGTAGCTTGTTGGTGTGTAGCTGTGGCATTAATAACCACACGAGAAACTAGTAACATGCACTGAAAAGACAAAAAAATAAAAAAGAATTAAAGTTACAGAACAACATCTATGAAATGTCCCATTTTATGATTGACTGAAACTAACCATTTGAAGCCATCTGTAGCGTACTATCGTAATTAAGATGTTGTTATTGACTTCAACCTCTGAAGCTATGAGAAATAGGATCAAAGTCGGTAGCTAGATAGATGAGTTCCAGGGAAAAGATCCCAAGGGAATCTTTCTGATGTTTCTGAGGGGAAAAAAGAATACAAAGTCTGGTAACATCCTTGCCCTTGACTGCTTAAACAAGTATTTAGTAGCAGTCCTCCCAGAATACTGAAAAAGTCACACGACTGTCACATGACCATTTAAGAAAAGACTATAAACAGCATATAAAATTATATGATACATAATTGATAAGAAAACAACTAAGCCAAGCAGCTAGTGAGTAAAGTTACTCTTGGAAAACCTCGTACGTGCTCCAACTTCAACCCCATCGTGAAGGAAAAAGTTAATTCTCTGAGAAAGCCTCCAAAAATCAAGCATAGTCTTCTTCAGAAATACATGTACTGTCACTAGTAAGTTTACCGAACTATACTAAGAATTGCATAAACTGGTTGCTTGAAGTTGCTTGACTTCTAATTGCGTTGAAAGTTGTCCTTTATTATGTTCTTCTAACAAATACACCATCATGAACAGTTAAGAGTGGGCTAATTTGAACGCTCTGGTGGAATCTATTTTATTTTATTTTGGATGAGAAACTTATTGCCATTCATTATGGACTGACATACGCAGATGTTGTCATTGTTGGCTCAATCAACAATGGACAAGATCGTGAGCAAGTCAAATAGTTCTAGTATGAGACACTTCTCAATCCTACACTTATGTATTTGTATTAAACTGAGCCTAGGAAATTAGAATAGTACTCTCATTCTAGAAGTAAAGTAAACACCAACAGTTCTTTCGGGTGGTTTGGCTAAAAGAATGGCATAATTTTGTGGATAACAGTGGGACTGCATTTAATTTCTTATGGATCAAGGTTAGACTGTAGGAGTGTTTCCTAGGCCCATTGTGTATTTTTTTATGGTCCAGGTTGTTTGGCTGTATTTTATTGGTCTTCTGTTCAATGTTTGTATTGCCTGCCCATTGTGGTGGTTGTGTTTAGTGATCCCTCTATGGACTACTGGTTCACTGTATATGTTTACTGTTCCTGTTATTATATAAAGCTGTTGTCTTCCTATTAACAGAATGGGCATTGGACTGTCATTCCTTACAAAAGAATTTCATCATGACGATATCTTTCAGGAACATTGTTCTGTTCCTATAAACACAATGGATTCTTAGTTTCATTCCTTACAAAGCAATTTCATTTTGATGATATCTTTCAGGAGCGCTTTCCAGATCCGAAATCATTGGTAAAGGGTCTAAATCAAAATGGTATCAAGGCCATCTGGATGCTTGACCCAGGGATAAAACAGGAAGATGGTTATTTTGTCTATGATAGTGGTTGTAAAAGTGATGTCTGGATTTCAAGGGCAGATGGAAGACCATTTGTTGGTACATTTTCTCTATGTAATGGAAATAGAAACCGAACCTAATAAGTTACCATGTTAAGATTTTCTTTCCATTTTCAGGGGACGTGTGGCCTGGGCCTTGTGTTTTTCCAGACTACACACAGGCAAAAGTTCGATCTTGGTGGTCCAATTTAGTCAAAGATTTCACTTTAAATGGTGTTGACGGAATATGGAATGATATGAATGAACCAGCTGTTTTTAAGGTAGCTTTATAATTGTTTATTGTGCCTTGCAGTTTTTTCATTGGTGTTGAATCTATTTTCCTTGCTCCCTTTTTCAGACTGTCACAAAAACGATGCCCGAGAGCAATATTCATAAGGGGGATGATGAACTTGGAGGGTGTCAGAATCATTCACACTATCACAATGTATAATTTACTCAACCTTACTGCTGTGTTCTTCATATTACGTGCTTTTCACAGTTAGTTTTAGCCTTTTAGGTTCAACTCTTTTGAACATCCCTTTCTTATGGCATCCTGGTAGGCGAATGAGCCGTACTGGTTTGTGAATGTCTTTTGTTTCATTGTTGTATCACCAATACTATATGTGCAAAACTTCTGAGCTTCAGTTTGCTGATTTTTCTGCATTCTAGGTCTATGGCATGCTAATGGCAAGGTCTACTTATGAAGGAATGAAGCTGGGTAATGAAAAAAAACGCCCTTTTGTTCTCACCAGAGCTGGATTTAGTGGTAGCCAACGGTATGCTGCAACGTGGACAGGAGATAATCTTTCAACTTGGGAGCACCTCCATATGAGCATTTCCATGGTTCTTCAATTGGTATGTTTACTCACTGTTTACCTATAGCAAAGTTGCAGACTTCAATTTGTTTTCCTTGCCTGTTCATCTATAGTTGGTTTGTTGTACAAGAACCATGTGTGCTCTGTATGACAGATCATATCTACAAAAGAAGGTTGAATTTAAATATATATGGTCAACTCTTCTTCTCTAGACTTTCTGTTATAAGTATTTTCTTTCGATAAGCTATATTTATTGGCAGCTACATTCTTATTTGTGCTTCATATGCTCTCTCTCTCTCTCACGCACACACATCCGTGCTCTTAATATTTCCTTCTTCTTTTTTCCTTCAGTCTTAATGACAATATTAGTTTGAGATTTTTCAAAGGTTTGAATTATTTTTAAAGGGGATGAACCCCCACCCAAAATACATAAAAAAAAAAGTTTGTCTGAGCATCTTTGTCCTACCCTTTTTGTAATTACTTTGACTTTGTTTTCAGGGACTTAGTGGTCAGCCACTATCAGGGCCTGATATTGGTGGTTTTGGTGGAAATGCAACACCCAAGCTCTTTGGACGGTGGATGGGTATAGGTTCTATGTTTCCCTTTTGCCGTGGGCACTCTGAAATGGACACGATTGACCATGAGCCCTGGTCGTTTGGGGAAGAGGTTTGTCCTGCTTGAGCTTTATGAAAAAGTTTTGTGTTTCCTGAATTATCCCTTTATTTATGGTGGCTGGTGCATCTGGTTGAGCCACTTTACCGTTACAGTGGAGTAAGATAATCTTCTTTCAAACCAGATAATAACTGTTATACATATAGGACTCCAGCTATGTCTTCTACTCTATTAGTTTTTCCAATTATTTTTGTGTAGTGCCCCTATGATTTTAATTTCTAATCATTTATTACTTACAAAATAAAACACTTGGAAACCTAGGTTTTGGGTGTGTTTTCTATGCAGCTCCATGTTTCTTTATGCACTTTGGTGCCTATCTACAAGAATAAGGGCGACGTACAAAATTGCATGAACTATAGAGGTATTAAGCTAATGAGTCATACAATGAAGCTTTGGGAGAGAGTCATTGAGCATAGATTGAGGCAAGAGACACGGGTTTCGGACAACCAATTCGGGTTCATGCTAGGATGCTCAACCATGGAGGCAATCTATCTCTTACGAAGATTGATGGAAAGATATAGAGATGGGAAAAAAGATTTACACATGGTCTTTATAGATTTGGAAAAAGCGTATGATAGGGTTCCAAGAGACATTCTTTGGAGGATTTTAGAGAAGAAAGGAGTACAAGTAGCATGTATCCAAGCTATAAAGGATATGTATGATGGAGCAAGGATTGTCGTAAGAACTCATGAAGGACAAACCGAAAGCTTCCTCATAACTGAAGGGTTACATCAAGGCTCATCCTTAAGTCCTTACCTTTTTGCATTGGTAATGGATGAGTTAACATGACATATTCAAGATGATATCCCTTGGTGTATGTTTTTCGCAGACGATATAGTGTTGATAGATGAAACTCAGGAAGCGGTAAATGCGAAGCTTAACCTTTGGAGAGAAGTGTTGGAATCTAAAGGTCTTCGCCTAAGCCGATCAAAGACAGAATATATGGAGTGCAAGTTCAGTGCAAATGGAGGCCAAAATGAGTTAGGGGTGAGGATCGGAGATCAGGAAATACCAAAGAGCGACTGCTTTTGCTACCTAGGATCTATCTTGCAAAAGAACGGAGAATTAGATGGAGACCTCAACCATAGAATACAAGCTGGATGGATGAAGTGGAAGAGTGCATCTGGCGTGTTGTGTGATCGCCGTATACCACTGAAGCTCAAGGGAAAATTTTATAGGATGGCAATAAGGCCGGCGATGCTGTATGGCACAGAATGTTGGGCGGTGAAGAATCTAACATGTACATAAAATGGGTGTAGCGGAGACGAGGATGCTTCGTTGGATGTGTGGGCACACGAGAAAGGATAAGATTAGGAATGAGGATATCCGAGGTAAAATAGGAGTAGCCGAAATTGAAGGAAATATGAGAGAAAATCAGTTACGGTGGTTTGGACATGTGCAAAGAAGGCCTACTGACGCTCTGGTTAGAAGATATGACTACGGGACAGAGGTTCAGAGTCGAAAGATTAAAGGAAGACCTAGGAAAACTTTGGAAAAGACCCTAAGAAAAGATTTGGAGTACTTGGATCTAACGGAAGAAATGACACAGAACCGAGCGCAATGGCGTTCTAGGATTCATATAGCCGACCCCACTTAATGGGAAAAGGCTTTGTTGTTGTTGTTGTAAGGAAGTTGGAACAATTTATATACTCGTAATTATGTTGACAAACCCTAAAAAGTCTAATGCTTCTGTGGTTTCTACATATACTGTTATGTTATATATATATATATAGAGTTGTAGACATGTATATGTATATATACATATATATATATATATATATATATATATATATATATACACACACGTGTGTTGTGTGTGTGTATATATATATAATAATTATATATAGATAAAATGTTTCAAAAACGTACAAAAAAGAATCCAGCAGTAGATAAAAGGTACACAATCTTAACAGCACAAAGAATCTCTAAAGAGCATTCAATTTCACAATCGAAACCTGAATGGTCACTGAAATTCACTTTGCACCCTAAACTTTAAAACGTTGCAATGATAAACCTAAATTTTGGATACCATGTGATGTCAACCCTCAGTTAGTTGGACCCTTACCTGCTGTGTGGGACCCATTTTTGTGACAGGGATGCCAAATTTACACCACATAGAAAATAAAAAGATAACAAACTGTAAAAAGACACATGGCCTTTTGAAAATATGTAAAAATGTAAACACTCTATAATGCTAAAAGAAGAAATGAAACTGCTTCTCCTCCATGGAGCAGCAGTGTCTCACCACCTTGGCCAAGTATCATCTCCAATCTATGTTCTTTTATAAGTCCAGAGCATGCTTCTGTCGGGAGAGAAAGATACCCTGTACTTTGATCTTGCAACTTTGATGCCCAAATTTACTTCAGTGCTTTGATCGTATGTTCTGTTTTACTTCAGTTTATGACGTTACCTCAACTCTCATGTGAAATCAATCATGCAGAAAATGATATTCAGTTTGTTGCAATCCACTGCTGCTTGTTTAATTTGTGCTTTTGTGTTTTTAGATTTACGGATGGTTTTGTGCCTACCATGATTCAGAACTAATTTCAATTTTATGTCAGTGTGAAGAAGTATGCCGTTTGGCATTAATTAGGCGCTACCGTCTTCTACCACATATTTACACTCTCTTCTATATGGCTCATACAACAGGCACTCCAGTGGCAAGTCCTACATTTTTTGCTGGTGGGTTTTTTATGCTGTTGAATTGTCTATTGGACCTGATCACCTTTTTAAGCAGCTAATTACATTGTCAAATGCTTGTGTAGATCTCAAGGACTCCAGCTTAAGGAAATTGGAGAATTCTTTTTTGTTGGGTCCACTTCTAGTCATTGCCAGGTTCTCGCACTTTTCCCACAAGATAAAAAGCCAAATCATTTTACATTATGCTTTTTATTGTTCAGCTTCCATCTTCTATGGTTTTTGTAGTCTGTCCTTGTGCTTTTTAGCAGACCGATAGTGAATTTGACATCATCTTTGAGAAAAAAAGGCTTACCAATCTTCTGTTTTACCTCTTCTTATTAGGAAATCTTTTCATTTATATAGAAAAACAACTTTGCAGAACAGTTGCCTCATGCAATACATTTATATGCATCATGCAATAGTCAATGTGCTTGCAATATCTTTTCTAAATTGTTTATTTTCTGTTGTGAGAACTAAGACCTGAGTTTACCAAAGATTTTGGTTAGAATTAAGTGTTACTTCCTTTCCTGCTTCAGTTGGATGTGATTCTATCACTCTTGTGTTCCTGACTTTTTATTTCCACCTTATAGTTTGCTTCCATCATTGGGAAATATACAAAAAGTTATATATTTATTACTGTTCCCTCTGAACCTGATGTGTGAATGCTTTCTGGTTAAATTTAATTCATGGATGGTGTAGAGGGGATTCAGTTTTGGAATTTCATTGATTAGAAATGATCCTCACATTTTGTTTTGACATCCTTTTTTTCATGGTCAGCACTGAGCCTGGTCAGGGGATGGATAGTTTGCAGTTCACATTGCCCAAAGGAATTTGGTTGAGTTTTGATTTTGGTGATTCACATCCAGTATGTATTACCGTACATATTGATATGTTTAAGTTTCCAATTTTGTCTTAATATTTACTTTCCACCTCATTTCTTTGTTTCTCTTTTCATTCTCTTCTGGTTATTGCAGGATTTACCAGCTTTATATTTGCAAGGTGGAGCAATTATTCCCGTGGGTCCTCCTCATCAGCATCTTGGCGAATCTGATCAATTAGAAGACTTGACACTCCTTGTGGCTTTAGATGAAGATGGTAATTGTGTTCTGTCAATTTCCTCCCGAAAAAATTGGATTGTTTGGTTGTTATTTAGTAACATCAACAGTTTCAAGTTTTAGTGGTCTTGCCGTACTTGAGGTCAAATGATTTATCATACTTGGTATGTACCTATCCATTATAATATACATAAGAAATTATGAGGTTGAACCCAGAAGGATTAATTAGGACAACCTAATTTTGAAAATCTTGCCTAACTAATTGATCAAAAGTTGTATCTCGTCTTGAATAAAAATTATGTTCACTAGAACCATAAAAAATTTCAATTGGAGATAGCTCTAAGGCCTTGACAACATGAAGAGGAGTCCATAATCCATGTGTTTTGCAGTTCTTCTCGTTTTTCTTAATAAAACCAGTTCTTATTAGGAAAGAATTACAATTAGGTTTTGTTTTTCAACATTTGTAGTAAAAACTTTGCACTTAGAAGCTTTATGAATGATCTCATTATTTACAGGGAAAGCTAAAGGTGTTCTCTATGAAGATGATGGTGATGGATACGAGTTCATGAATGGTGGATTCTTGTTGACACACTATATTGCTGAACTTCAATCTTCTACTGTTACCGTTAAAGTTTTAAAAACTGAAGGATCTTGGAAGAGGCCAAAACGTCGGCTACATGTGCAATTATTGCTTGGTGGAGGGGCAATGGTATGGCTTCTTTTCTGGAGGTATACCAATTAGGTGTCTGAGACTATCTTGTGCTAATAAAGTACCATATCAATCCTGAATCCCTCAAACAGGTTGATACATGGGGCAATGATGGAGAGGTTCTTCAAATTGTAATGCCTTCAGAACAGGAAGTTGGGAAGCTGGTTTCCACTAGTGAGAAGCAATACCGAACTCGTTTGGGTAACACTTCTATTCTTACTTTATTCGGTCTCATATTATCCTCAACGTGTAGCTAAAGTTTTGCTAATGCCACTTAGTTTTCAGCTATAATTAACTTCTCTGAAACTGTCTAAATAGATTGCATGAAGTAGGCCTCATGTAACCATCTGGATTTCATAAAGCAAGGGCAAGGATGATCCTTAGTACAGGACCTAAAAAATGGATGGTCCCAATCATTGAGCAGACTGAAATTGGGATGTTCCTGATTAATGCATGTATCAGTGACAGTGCTCCTGACTAATGCATCTTAAATTGTTAATGTAGAAACTGCCAAGCCTATTCCAGATGCGGAAGTGACTTCTGCGCACAAAGGAATAGAACTTTCGAGGATTCCTATTGAACTGAAAGGTGGTGATTGGGATATTAAAGTCGTTCCCTGGATTGGTGGTAGAATTATTTCCATGATGCACCGCCCTTCAGGTAGTACTTTTACGATTATCTTTTATTTATTAATATATGTAGAATGTATTTTATTTATATGGTCGCTAAATATATTTAACTTGTGAATAAACCATTGTCCAATATTCATGTACTCATGGTGGATATCATACTTCACTCCACTAGTTATCAAATAGATTTATTTTTCTGTCCAACAAAATTACCCAAGGAACAGCTACCACTGCACGATTCCACAAAATACTAGTTTTCCACCACCAAAAGACATACTTTTCACAATGAATGTTTAAGAATGAATTAAGAATTTAGCCCAAGTAATCCCTGCAACCTCAACCAACCGCCACCACAGCCCCAAAGAACATAGAGAATGTAAAACTAAGTGAGTTTAAAATGAACCTCCTTTTTGCACTAATAACACCAATGAGGAGAAAGATAAATATTGGGTCTTCTTGTTTGTGACTAATTACAAATGTTTGCTCTTCTTTGAGATACGATTCATGCCAAAAGGCGAACCTTAGGAGTGGACTTTCAAATCATTTTAGCAGGCTGGAACACAGCAAGGGTCTACTTTCAGTTATTACACGGAGAATTAAAAATATCTTACAAGTTACAATCCCTAGTGTGGCAAACTCCTAGTGTGGACTATGTGCTGAAACCTGAATATTCTCCAAAACAATCCCTAGTGTGGCAAACTCCTTGATCTCTTATGTTCACATAAATTTCTTCAAAAAACCAAAAAGTCCAATTTTCTTGTTCTGCACAAACCTCTGCCATATCGGCCACCCTATAATTTTGACCCATAGCCTCAAAAGGCTAGGAAATTTTGAGCACGAGGGTTAGTCATGAAGTGATAAATATTGAAGTGAGGGATGAGGTTTGCTATGTATTTTGTAGTTTGGCAATGACTGAGATTTTTAGCTACCATGAGTCTATTCTGTTACACAAAGGCGTTATCTATCAAAGAAATTTCTAAACCCGCCCTGAGTTTAAGTCATTTTCTTCCCATTTTTGGGTGATGAGGCTGAATAGACTAAATTTTGTTTTAGTGATACTCTTATGATTGATACTTTCATGTGGTGATTGCAGGGACACAATGGCTTCACAGTAGAGTTGACATTAATGGGTATGAAGAGTATAGTGGTACTGAGTACCGCTCTGCTGGATGTACTGAGGAATACAATGTTACAGAGTGAGTTACTGAAATAAAATATTGGGGTTTTTAGCCAATAGGCTTAATCATTATGCCATAAGTATCTTTAGTTCCCAAAGACATTCTTGTAGTCAAACTAGAAAGTTTTTCATGTAAATAATCCTTTAGTTTTGAGCCTCAAACATCCCATTGGGTTTTGAAGATTTTGTTAACCGGTAGGAATTTAAAATATTAGGTCGTTTTTTATCCTAGACAGCTCTTGCGTTAGGCAAAGAGGTCGCACTTGGTGCGATGGCAAGTGCCTTCGCCCATGAGCGGTAGGTCTCGGGTTCGAGACTTGGGAGCAGCCTCTCCATAAAATGGGGGTAAGGCTAGCCGACATTCACCTTTCCCAGACCCTGCGTAAAGCGGGAGCCTTGTGCACTGGGTACGATGAAGCTCTTGCGTTAGGCAAAAAAGAAGGGGTGAAACCACAACTTTACACCTCACTTCATATTATTGTGTTTTATCTAGTTTCCATCAATTAATACGTCATTCTATGTTCATTGCAAAATATGTGAGAGTTTGAGCCACATTGAATCTTCATGAAGGATCCCTTTTTTTTTTTTTTTTTTTTTTTTTTTTTTTTTTTAAATCTGATCGAGTAAAAATAAAGGGAGTAAATGGATACATATGGGTAGGGTAATAATATACATATATAAGTACAGATGTGCATGTATGTACTCTCAGTAGTTAGGAATCCACAATCTGTATATCGAACCTTACATTTTGATAGTTCTTGTAGCTCCATTTTATTCTGTCAAATCTCTATGCAGACGGAATCTTGAGCATGCTGGAGAGGAGGAATCTATTCTGTTAGAAGGTGATATTGGGGGTGGTTTGGTTCTCCAACGACAGTTACATATTCCAAAGAATGATCCCAAGGTTTTCCGAATTGACTCTAGCATTATAGCATGCAAAGTTGGTGCTGGTTCTGGTGGATATTCAAGGTTTGTTCCAAATTACAATTTCCCATCCCTTTTCTTTTATCTCTAATCACACACAAACATATAACCAGTAAAAAATTTGTATACATTGTCCCCTCTTAGTTCTATGCCTTTTAATTTATTGTCATTTGCAATAAAATTTGGTTTCCTTTTAAAAACAATATATAAGTTATATTGCATAATTTGTTTTGTAATTTTTTCTTTGCAGGCTGGTCTGCCTGAGAGTACACCCAATGTTCACCCTCTTGCACCCTACAGAATCTTATGTCTCATTTACAGCCATCGATGGGTCAAAGCATGAAATTTGGCCTGAATCCGATGAGCAGTTGTTTCAAGGGGATTTACTGCCTAATGGTAATGCTATCTTTCTTGCAGTGTTTTTACCTTCATTACAAAGTGACATTCGAATTTTATTATCCTACTGAAGATGCAGAACTACTTTTGATCCCTTAAGTAAACGACTAACAACACAGTATGGACTATACCACTTTGATTTTGAATGTTCTACTTCCAGAGGGTTTTGTGTGGAAAACAATAATATTAGATACAATTTGAGTACGAACAAATCAACAAAGAAGAAAATTAGCTAAGTATGGGTTTTAGGCCTTGCCTAGTTTAAGAACATAGGATCTCAACGTGACTGGAGAAGTGAAGACAATTTTGGGATTCTTAGCATTTCTTGTTCCTTTTTCCTCTTGCTTTCTATGTCATTACATTCATAAAAACATTTAGGTTATTAAGGTTTTTTACTTTGACAAGGATTGTCCCGAAACCGAAAGATTAGACTATTGGAAAGAGGCAACATGAAACTCATACCACACCATGGGATTCGATATTCCACCATGCTCTGAGGACACAGTGCAACTTTGTAGTCGGTCATGTTAAATGGACGTGGGTAAATGAGTGGTTTACAAGTCTTGCCTAGGTTTCAGAAGGTGGAGCAAAAGGATTAGTCCCCATTATCATTCTTTCCCTTGCTCAAATGTGTGTGGAGATGATGACGCGAATTATCAACGGGGCATTGTTTTCTATCAAATGCAGTCTCCTTTTAAATCTGGTTTTCTTAGATCCTACTTAGACACTAATTGATATTAGAAGATCGTCACTGCAACATAAGAGTTTGAAAAGAGATATCTGAGGAAATTTGTGATGTCTTCCCTGAATGGTTATTTATCACATTTTGGGCTACAACTGAGCTGATTCATTATATGAACCGCACGACTGTAGAGCTCAACTGCTGAAAATAATCATTTTTGAAAAGTTTTGAGTTCACTCTTCTCGGAGTTGTATCATGAATTGCTGCAACTTACCTCTGATATAAAAAAAAATTCGTCGTTATTTTTGGACAGGTGAATGGATGCTCATCGATAAATGCGTTGGGTTGGGGCTTGTGAATCGCTTTGATGCTAGCCAAGTTTACAAGTGCCTAATCCATTGGGGAACTGGAACTGTTAATTTGGAGCTGTGGTCCGAGGACAGGCCGGTTTCTAAGCAATCACCTCTTAGAATTGCCCACGAGTATGAGGTTGTGACACTCCCGTAGAATAGTTAGTCATCTTCATCCAACTCATTTGCATTTACCAATTCCAAACTAGTAAATACAAAATGTCTCAACTTGGAGGTACAAAGTGTCGATTCGAGAAGTGCATCTTGATACTACATTTTCATGTGAAATTTGGGATTCTGAAATTGTACATTGTAATAAGGGAGTTTTAACAAAACACTTCTGGTACTGTTCACTTTTAAATAAAAAACCATATTTATACATTTTCTTGGTACTATTCACTATACCTTTAAAAATGACTTTTCATTAAAAAGAGAAGTTTTTTTTGGATTTTTCGTTGGTTTTCTTTTGTTATATAAAGCAATACAGTGCCATTTCATCAGTGATAACCAATTGGAGCTGGTGATTCCCTCAGTTCCCGTCCATTGTAGTGTATATCCTGCAGTTCAAGGCACATATAAGGATATTAAACACCAATTTGAAACTAATCAAGCAAGAACAACCGAATCGATTTAAACAAGTTAATCCTTATTACCGATGCAAAGTGATTGACATCGCGGTGGTGTGCCTCATCCGCCCTAACAACCGCAACAACATCTCTCAGAGTCGAGTCGGGTGGCAGCTGCCAGTAATCAATGGCAATCGCCGGAGCTGGCACATTCTCTATGTTCCCTTTATCCAGCTCCTTGAGGAACTCAGTGTACGAGTGGATTGCTTCCTCCTCAAGGTACCCAACCATTCGATGAGCGAATTTCGGGGAAACCATATACCCTACGAAGTAGGCGTTGAAGAAGACGCCTTGAACCGCAAAGACGAGGGCACGCTCGTACCACTTGGGGTTAGCTACTTCCATAAATGTCATGAGGTGCATTCGCTCGTTCTCGGCTTCTTCCAGCAGAGCTTTGATCCACCCTCCGCTGTGCTCGAACCGCCGTAGGGACTTGCAGTGCAGCAGCATCCCTCCTACCATTCCGGGAACTGCTGCCACTGTTTCTAGCATCATTGCTCGGCACCCATACCGCCTCTGATATTGTATATACCCATTACCCACCCACCCAGCATTATATTATTTCACAAGAAATTATAAATCAAAGTAAATAAAAACCCTAATTAACAGTTGATCCTAATATAGGAGCACCAAAACTTGAGCAACACACTTTCTATAGCAATATTTTCTCTACTATTATAAAATCAAGAAATTTACGGATTCACCATGATAGAAAGTGCCAAACAAATTTTATTTAGACATAAATTGATTCATCGAGAAATCATGTAATTAGTTAAATAGGAAAATAAAAGGCAGACATGGGATGCCATGTTTGTGAGAACAATTAATTATGAAAAAGGCATGCATATACCCAAGTAATCACTATAAAGATTAAAACATTCAAGAAAGTATTCACGTAAAAGAAAAAAGTCATTTGTCACTCTTTAATGAAGATATATAAAACAAAATAATGAGGCAAATATGATTTTCTTTTAGTACTAATAACAATTGGAAAATGATGACCACACTTTACTGTTTAGTTTTAGTCGTTGTGTTATCAATTCTCTTAATTAGGGTACTATAAGACGGTGACATCATATTTTTTACACGGAAGCAGATTCTCTGTCCTCGCACTTTCCATGCCCTCTTGTACCCTCCTGTTTTGTGTGGTCACGGTTAAACCACGTCAACGTTTTATATTATTTTTTTATAGAGATAATAAGACAAAATGGAATAGTAATATAAAATGTTGATATGGCTTAACCGTGACCACACAAACAGGAGGGCACGGGAAGTGGGAGGGCAGAGAATCTGCCTCCTTTTTACACAAGTTCTAAACCATTAAATTTGTTTACTTTTAAGAGTAATGCTAAGGAGACTAAATTTGTAGACTTATTTTGCAACTAAATTACATGTCACCAATAAGAAATGAGCACGTTTATCAACATTTAAGTAATAATTCAATAATCAATTTCTATGTCATTTAGTTTACAAAATTTAGTCTACAAATTTAGTTTCCCTAGCATTACTTTACTTTTAATTGTAGAGATTTAATCTAATTAAGTTAATTAATTTTCTTTATTAAATCCAAAGTGAGTTAAACAAATTATTAAGGGAAACGTTTTTCTCTCTCCTCCCCTCTATTTCCTCATCACGTTCTCTCCTTCTCTCTCCCCTCGTCTCTTTCGTTTCAAGTCTCTGCAAACCAAAAAAATTTCTGCAGTGCAAACATTCATCAACTCCTTTCTTCCTAGACCAGAATATGACTTATGTCGTTCTCTTTTGAAAAAAAAGATGTGAATATGATTGTACACAGAAGATTAATAACTAAAATTCCAGTCAATTTGAAAAGGAAAATAAACTCGAGATGAACTTTAAAAAAGAAAGAAGGGAGAAGAAATTTCTTGTTCTGCATAAACCGAAGGAACAAAATTCATATGGAATGGAGTTAGAGTTTACCCTTATAACTTGTAAATTTATCATCGAAATTGTGATTTTATACCTATTTGATTATTTGAAAGGAATATCGTATATATGTAGTAGAACCAAATATATACCCCATGTATACCTGGAAGAATAGATCAGTAGGCCATCGGAGAGATTTGACGGTCCGGTAAGCCATTCTGTCCAACAAAGTCGTTGGCACGTGATGCTTCTTCAGATCTATCGAGACGTCCGCTTTGTACGTCTCCCATGGCTGCATCAAATATCAAGTATTTTTATTATTTCACAATATTAAACAAATAAACAAACAAACAAACAAACAAACATAAATGGTTTGTATATATATGTTTCTATTTTGCAGCAAAAGAGAATTAACACTACTAATACGTACGTACGTACCCTAAAGCAAGTCCACTTCCATTCGGTTCCATCTTGCTTGGTGACTTTGGTGGGTCCCACACCCCAGTAGCTGGTGATCGTCTTCTCATCATCCTTACCACCGCCGTGGCCAGCAGCGGAAGGGGCCGTAGTGTTATGACCCTCTGCAGCCACGTCCACATTTGCAGCACTGGTGCTAGCACTCCGGACTAGGGCACCACCACAACCGCTATGAAGATAATTCAGAGGAAGAAGATGAACGGCAGCAGCCATCAGAGGCTTATTGGCAGCGGTTGCAGTGGTGAACAGCCGTACTGTGCCCGCCATCGAGTTCGCCGCGTGTCTCCGGCTCGCCATCATCATATTATGTAGACAAAGAGAGAAGATGTAGCTAGCGTTTGTTTGTTTAATTGTTTGTAACTTTGTGAGGTATGCGTGTGATGATTTTTTAGGGTTTAGGGTTTATGGTTTCTCATGAGATCTGTGTCAGGGTTTATATACCCAAGTCTCAATTGATTATTAGGTAATTTACTGATATTCTCTTGTCGCCTACGCAATTGATGAGCTGGTAGAGCCGTTCGGTGGTGGAGATGAATGGCTCTAATTGTGACACGTCGTCTCTTGTTCATGGCTGTACAAAAAAGACGGGATCCTGATGGACGCTTGCCAAACACGGCCTTGCAAACCTTGCATTTTCACTCGTGTAATGACTAACGTACCCTTGAAATATTGGAACTTGCTGGCCACAGCCACACATTAATTTCAATTTAAATGACTCATTTATATATTAAGGGTAATGTTAGAGACACTAAATTAATAAATTAAATTTGCAAATTAAATTATGTATCACCAATAAGAAATAATTGTGCAATTTTTATAAGAGTATTTTTTTTTTCAAATATAGAAAGTTTGAAGTGCATTATTAAATTTTTAAAATGTTATTTCTATTGCCACCTAGTACTAGGATCTAGTGTTATTTTTCTTCACTTGTAAGTAAATGGTCTTATGTTTGATTTTTGCCAAAATTAAATTTGAATCACATTATTGTTAACCAATTATGAGGTTTAGCCCACTCTTTCATCCCGTTAATATAGATAATATCGTTTATTAAAAAAAAATTCTTATTTATTATCGTCGGGTGCGGTGCAACTTCATGACAATGCATATTCTTAGATGAGATCGAGGTCATATAACATTATTAATTTTGTAATTGACCTCAAGCAGTATTTTTTAGCACACCGTTTCAAATATCCGGTTTAAGATTTCCTTGGGGAGCAAGTATGATGAGGTTGGATGGATGAGATCGTATTTGCCAAATTGGCATTTCTCCTACTTTAATTGGGATAATGATAGGAAGACTAAATCCGCAAACTAAATTTTGTAAATTAAATAATATGAAAGTTGATTATTAGATTATTATTTAAGTATTGATTTCCGTATTTATTTTTTTATTGATAATACTGCAATTTTAATCTACAAATTTAGTTAACCGAGCGTTACTCTTTCAATTCCATCATGACAAATTTGATGAAACATTCATAATACCAAAAATGCCCCTTTTTTACAATTTTTAAAAGTAAAAAGAAAAACTGAATTAAATAAGTGAAATAATTTTCAAATAAAAATTCAAAAGAAACAACCTCGTCCACGTAAAGAAGTTAGCTCATTTCGGCATGTCTATCTCTAACACTCACTTTTGGGACCATTGCATTCCTAAAGTTGCTTTTCATGCTTTTCATTTTGACTGTGCTGGAACAAGTTGTACTAGAGGTTTTGTTCTTTAATGTATTTACTTTATAAAAAAACAAAAACAAAAAAACAAAAAAAAGAAGTTAGTGGCTTTATTTTGAGTTTATTATAAAAATCAAGTTTATTTAAGAATTAAAAATGCAACAAAGAAATAAATAAAATACAAAAGAGTGACGATCGTGTCGTGTTTGTTGTGTTCGTGTCGTTTTCGTAACATACCCTATATCAGTATATCTTAACAGATCGTGTAGTGTCAAACCTTTAAAATAAAAGGTTATATGATCTGACCCAAACTCTACCTGTTAAAATTAATAGATAATATGATTTGACCCATTACTAGTTAAATAAAATATATTTTATTTCAATAAATAATCAAATAAAAAAAGTCATACTAAATTAATATCTACATACCACATTGTAACATAAATATTACTTTAAAACATAAAAACATATAATATCAAAGCTGTATAACACAGGTTGTGTCAGTTGACAACCCTAAATTCTAAATTCTAATTATGAAATACCTAATTTTACAAACCCTAATTTGGAATTATACAATCCCTAAATCTACACAACCCTAACTTCTTCTTCAATCGGAAAATATAACAATCAAATTAAAGAAATTACCTTTTGGGAGTATTAGTGGTCAAATATGAATGTTAAATGGGAATTTGTATCTCGATTCGCAACCTTGCATTGGATTATGGGCGGAGTCGATGGTGGTGATCGTGATTCATTACTAGTGTGGTGGTATCTTAGATAGCGAGATTAGATACACATTTGTCGTGCTAATGACTTGGAGAGAGAGTGCGCGTCGAGTGTCAAGATAGAGAGAATACAAATAGAGTTGTTACTGGACTCTGGCCTGGGAAAGAAATAATATAGACTGAGAGTGTATCAAAAAATCCAATGGTAAGGATTTAGGGTTGAGATTAAATCCTATGGCTATTGTAGTAAGATTTTTTAAATAGTCTAAAATGATCAATTTAACCTTTTTCTTAATTGGTTGAAACGAGTTACCTGTGGATTTTTAACGGATGACCGATAACACTCCAATTATCTAACCTAACCATGCATTTTCCCTCGCGTTGTGACTAATGTACCCTTGAAATATTGGAACTCGCCGGCCACCGGCCACACATTAATTTTATTTTAATTGATTCCATCCATATACTAATAGGGTTTAATTGACTCATCCATACATTATATGTGATTATTATGGAAACTATTATTAATACTTTAAAAATTCAATTGTGCATTCACACTTTATAAAACTTTCTTTTCTTTTTTAAATATAGAAAGTTTGAAGTGCACAATTAAATATTTTAGAATGCTAATAACAATTCTCTTGCCACGTACTACTACGATCTAGTGATATTCTTCTTCACTAGTAGTGAGAGGTCTTAGATTTGATTCTCGTTAAAGGCGAATTTGAACCATATTATTGCTAACCCATTGTGAGACTTAACTCACTTCCTCTTATTTTAATGCAAATATTATCGTTTGTTAAAAAAAAAAAAACAACAACAATTCTCTTAATTATATACATTTATATTTATTATCGTCCTTTACGTTTTTAGGGTGCAACTTGGACATTGGCGTATGTGGTCGAGGTCATATGTTAGGGGTACATGAGTAATTTTGTAATTGATCTCAATCAGAATTCTAGATCACACCGTTTCAAAAACCCAATTTAAGATTTTCTTGGGGTCCAAGTCGCAACGAGATCGTAGTTGCCAAATTCGCATTTCACTCCTATTTTTAATTGCACCTATTATTACAAGGGGGGAAGTCAAATTTGATGAAACATTCGTAATGTAAACCTGTCCCTTATTCTTACAACTTTTAAATGTAAAAATGAAAAACTTAATTAAATATACAATTTTTCAAATAAAAATTCAAAAGAAACAACCTATCCAAGTAAAGAAGTTCGTGGTTGTGGAGCAAAAATAATCAAGAAAATTATGAAGGCGACACATGGATTTTTGGGTAAAAAAGCTAAAATTACCCTCGATGTATACCGGAATTCCCACGCGCAAGCTGCGGACAATAACGACTCAATCAAGGTCAAAGGTGATCAAAATAGGTATTTATTCAAAACCTATTTCATCAATCCTCATCAAATCCTCCCTCCCCACAAGGGTAACCCCCCAATTATTCTTTTCAAATTAGGATTGATTAGCAAATTAATTGATTAATTACCCAATTAATTGATTACCATTACACTCACAGTACCACAATAAGTGGCCGATCCCTATTTCTCCAAATAAATAGCCCTCATTTCTCCAAAAAACCTAAGTTCAATTCTCTTCTAAAATTCTTCAAATTTCTCTAAACATTTTTCCCTCAAATTCTAACTTTGGCATCAGAGGTTCTTCGGCCAAAGCCCCCCCATTCATCGTGGGCGCATGAGTCTCTTGGCCTTGACCTAAGGTGTTAATTGTTTTGCAGGTGCATTTTATCCAAGAAGAAGAAGGCGGAAATTTGCATCCACAAATTGGTGCTTTCATTGAGAGTCTTGATCAAACGCTCAAAAAGGACTCTCGCATTCAAGGTTTCTAATTTTTTTGTTCATCCGTAGATTTTTCGTACATTCTTATTCCTAGAGCTTTTTATACAAAAATTCTTTGAATAAATGTAAAAGAAAAGTACAATGGCAAGAGATTCGGAAACCACGATGAACGGAAATTCCAACGTTCAAGAGTTAAGACCATGGTGATCCACGAGGCTCAACGCGACAACAAGTGGAGTGGCACCATCACAGCAACCACCACCATGGCAACCTTTGGCAAGTCCTTAGCCCATGGTGAACAGCAAGCCCAGGTGCAAAAAGCAACCTAAGCTGCTGCCTTAGCATCGCGAGCCCAAGCTCAGCACACGGCCTAAAACATGCAGGCTCGCTCCCCAAAGAAACCCAGCTCGGCCCAGCGCAAGAAGGCTCACGGTGAGCAAACCCAGGATCATGCAGCTGTAGCAAAAGCAGCAGCTCAAACCTAGCGGGCCCAAAGTCATCGCAAACCCAGTCCACTCCAAGGCCGAGCCTAAGACCGAATGGCCCAAGCAGTGCCGTTTCAAACCACACAGGCCTAGGTGAGTCGACCCGGCTCGAGCCCAGCACACATCCGAGCCAAGCCCAAGCCCAACGCGCAACCGTGCCGCAAGTGGAGCAGCCCACCTCCGTGGCCCAGCCCACTCCAGTGACATTCTAAGCTGCCCAAACTAGTCCAAGGCCGGTTTAACCGTCCTAACTTCAAATTTCTGGGCCGATGATTGAACTGAGGGCATTTCACCATATTTCTCCGTGGATTTGACATTCCTCAACTCAAATCTCGCGCCCATAGTCTACCACACTTCTGTTGCTCAAGGAGATGCATTCATTCCAAGCTCTTCCAACCCAAATGGGGAACAACAATTGTCTTAACAAGTAATGGAGTTGACGAGCACCCTTGCACAGCAGACGACCTTAGTGAATCAACTCTTTCAGTACACTGAGATGCAACGTGCCCTAGACGAGGTGTCCAGAAGTAGGACAAGGGCAGACAAAGAACCTCTCCAGTAGTGTCCCGGCAAGCTGCCACTTGACCAACTGCAAACCAAGCATTTCGGCAGTGTACACTTCCGATTGGGCCCCCGAGATAGCATATACTCCTGTCTTAGAGCGCAAAGGAGTGTGCACTTTTGGTTAGGCCCACAGACGAGCATACATTCATGGTTGGGCCACACTCCGATAATCAACATGAACAACCTTCTAGGTGAAGTGCTCATTTGCGGCAAGGCCCACAAGGAGCATCATCTACCTCACATCGGAGTAGGCAGCTCGACAGATAGAGAGAAGCAGTTACTCAATCCGGGTCATGTTCAATTGGCAGCCTGCGAGAAGTTTGCTCGTCTGCTACGAACGTACCACATGTACCATAGCCGTGACATAGACCAGCTGAGCACATATAAGAGCAATCTAGACTGAGCGATTGCGTGACTTCCAACACAACGAGGTTATTGACAAAGCATTACGACAGGACATGACCAACATAAGCCGATCATCCTTCATGGACGAGATCGAGCAGGCAGAACCACTTGTTCAACATCAAGAAGAACCCAAAGAAGTCACTTCGCGACTATGTGAAGAGGTTCAAAGCAGAAAAGACAAAGATAGTTAGATGCCACGACTCGATAGCTAGAGTAGCCTTCCAAAAAAGACTTCCAGCGGACCACCCGCTATTCAAAGAATTAATCATGAAAGAAGATCTAACTCTGGCAGACTCTTTCACTCTAACAGAGAAGCATGCACTTTGGGACGAGGCTCACCGATGCACATTGAAGGCAAATCCAAGTGAAGTATGTTGAACCCTTTCGAAGCACAGTTGGCTTATGTATGAGTGTGTTGGAATGTATGATTGAACGAATATACTGTGAAGCTGTTCGTTTATTTGTATAGTCTTGTTGACATATACTTAGACTTTGTTTCATGTTGGAAACATTCATGTTGAAGCTTTGAACCCGAGTGTTTGATTGCTAGGAATGTAAGAGGATTAGGACCGAGTTGTCTAAATCACCTCTTTATTGAATTCATGCCAAATAGTCTTCGTTACATAGGATGCCGAATGGCTGAAGCTTAACACTTGTACAATGTGAGTTTACTTGTAATAGTACTTCAAGTGATCAGCGTTCCATGGATGGCCAAGGGTCTTGCCATCAAAGCTTCTAAGCTTGTAAGAGCCAGAGCGATTGATGCCAACAACTTCAAACGGTCCATCCCAGTTTGGACTAGTCGCAGAGTAATCTTTTCTTTAATACCTAATCCCCCACTTTGAAAGGACGAGGTTTGACCCTTGAGTCATAGTAGTTGGAGATGCGCTGCTTGTAGGCGACATTCCTCAAGTGAGCCTAGTTTTTGTGTTCCTCGACTAGATCTAAGTTGAGGGTAAGTTGTTTGTCATTTTCGCTTTGCACATAGTTCTGGACTCGGAACGTTGCTTGCTCAAGCTCAACTGGGACAACTGCCTTTGTACTAAAGGCAAGTGAGAATAGGGTTTCTCCTGTTGATGTCCGATACGAAGTGCGGCATGACCAAAGAATTTGGGGTACAAATTCTGGCCAACAACCTTTAGCCTTGTCCAAGCTGGTTTTCAAAGTTCGCTTGATTATTTTGTTGATGGTTTCAACTTGTCCATTAGACTGGGGATGAGCTAGAAAGGCAAAACATAAGTTGATATTGACCTTAGAGTAGAACATCTTGAACTTATTGTTGTCGAACTGCCGCCCATT